>NW_012138080.1:642394-646924 GCF_000956105.1 Propithecus coquereli
ACAATAAGAATTTGCAACAATTGCACATATTCTGCAGCAAAAAGATTTTTTTAGTATAATTCTGATTCAAAACCTCAATATGTACTATTAATGTACAAATTTTAGTAACTTTGTTGTTTTCTAAATAAAATGTAAGAGTTAGTATGTTAGGGGGAAAAACAGTCTTTGGAATTACATTTCATTGTCATTTACCATAAAAGCCAGAGAAAGGAATTGCATTTATTTATTCGGAGAATCCTGATTATCAGCCAATTGGTATTTAATGGGCCAAATTTTGAGAATCAATATTTCAGAATATTCAAGAAAAGATCAGACACTTAAAAGTATGATAGGCTTGATAAAAAAAACCCAAAGAATTCTAAACCATATTCTAAAATCTAACATTAATACTTCCTGTTCAACTAAATTTAGGAGCCTTCGAGATCTTTGGTGGCTTGCTCCAGTAATGATATCAAAGGGAAAAGATTCACATGTGATAGAAGTGGGGATGCATGAAAGATTTCATCACCTCCAGTTTACATAGCCTGGCTAAACTATTTTATGAGCAGGGGACATTTTGCAAATAACAGTGCCTGATCTTTATGAATAAGTTCTCATGAGCAGCAGCAAATATGCCAAAAATGATTTTTTGGTCCTATTTAATCATACTACTCTGATGAGCACCAATCTACAAAATGACAAAAGAAAAGTTATCACAGTAAGGAATCAGGTTTGTAAAGTAAATTCTGCAATAATTTAACATGTATCAGCAGCTTTATGAAACTTGTTACTGTATCACTGCCAGAAAACTGGCATTTATTGAGTAAACAAAAACAGATGGCCATAATATGTGAGTAACTACCACCCAAGTGGAAAAGGTCATGATTTTCTGTAGAACCAAGTAGAAGTAGGTCTAGAAATCTCAAAAATGCAACTGTATACAATGATTCCTTTTAGAAACACATTAATGGTTATGTAATATGTTGACAAAGGATACCAAAGATTTTTAAAATTCACACACACACACACTCACACACACTCACACATATATATATATAATCAATAACACAAGTACCCTGAGTCATGTTTCATAGAATTATCTTAACCTCACAAACTTAATGAGTAATGTTCTGCCCAGCTTGACACATGGTAGACCACTGGGAGGGGAAAATGCTTTCATTTATTAATAACTCATCTCCTGGGTTACAGAGCCACTCAGAGGATATTGTGAGCCATTTTGAATTTCTTCCTACATATAAATTATTTAGTAACTTTTAGTTCAACACAGATCTTACCAGAACAGGAAACAAATATATCGCAGGGTGCAAACATGCCTATCACATGAATTGTGTGCCTGTTCCATGATTCACACTCTCTTCCTGAATAGCCCCTGTACGGTGGAGGTGTGATATGACTTTTCACTGGCTTTGACAGTCAAGTCAGGTCATGCCCTTCTAGAATATCCTAATGAGATGGGCCACCTTATATCATTCTCCTAACATTCTTAAATACTTTTCTTTTTCTTTCCCTTTCTCTTCAGAGATTTCTCCACATTTAACATATTTTCTTGTTCTATTAAACCAGATCTACAAATAAACATTCCTGAGCCACTTGTTACTCTCTCCTGAAGTATGTATTCTCAGAGAAACTCCAACCCATCACAAACTCACAATCCCAGTGTCCAAAGGCATGCTCAAATGAGGTCATATGTTTAAAGTTCCCAGAACTAGACTTAAAACAATACCATTTATGCAAGGGCATTTTATATTCAAAGCCCTATACTGAAACTCTTTTTAAACTGACCAAGATGACTTCATCTAACTTCATCCTGTTTGCACTTGGTCAAATCTTTAACACTGAAATTTTATGTAAGCAGATATCTGGCATTAGGAAAGTCTGCTTTTCACTGTGTGGTGCTTCTGATCGACATTTTCTTTCTGTCCTTGTTAACTGGTGCCATATTTATTTAGTCAAACCCATCAGTGTCTACTATGTGCAGAACACTCCATAAGACATTCTGGGGTAAGAAAGAAAGACCAGTGCATTTAGATTTCCACTTGTCTTTCATCCTCAGAGCTGCACAGTGGCCTCCAAGAAATCTTTCAGCTGTATCTCATTCAGCAGACAGGTACATTCAGTACCTTACGATATGGCAGTTAATGTAAAGGAGGTTTCTTGTTTCTGGTCCTTAGGAGGCCTCTAATTATGCCTTTTCAATGAATAAAATATTTTAACTTGGTGGATTTGACATGCTGGTAGGATTTTTAAGAAGTGAATAGGAATAGGAAATATTCTGAGAGAAGGGAGATTTGGATATCATTTGTGTACTGCCAATAATGAAGCCCACAGAAGTTTTCCTGGTGAAGTGAGAGTCAGAGAGAAATAGCAGAAAGCACAGTGGAGCCTGGAGGAATAGCCATTAACTGGAAAAGAGGGCAGAAAGAACCTGGACAAGAGGCACAAAATGAGTATTTTGAAAGATCCAAGAAGCAAGAAATGAGGGTGTCATTGAAGTTAAGTGAAAAAAGGAGTTAACAAGGCAGAAAGCAAGGCCAGTGAAGTACAATGCAGTAGAACGGGGCAGTAAAGAAGGCTGGAAAAGGGGCTGTGAATTTACCTAGAAGCAATTCACTGGTGACCTGATTGAGAACAGTTGTGGTAGAGGGTAATCACAGAAGTGAAACTGCAAAACATTAAGTTAGGGGAGAGGAAATAGAAGTAGTTGTTTTAAACAACACAACCAGCAAAGTGAGCTTTAATAGGGAGAGAAAGGGATTAAATGATAGCTGGAAAAATTGTAGAGTCAAGAACAGTTTTCTGGAAAAATAGAAAGACTGTGATGATGCTTAAACGGTTAGAGAGAAAGAACTTCAGGCACACCTCGTTTCATTGTGCTTTGCAGATATTTGTTTTTTTTGAGACGAGGTCTTGCTCTGTTGCCCAGGCTAGAGTGCAGTGGCATCACAGCTCACTGCAACCTCAAAGTTCTGACCTCAAACAGTCCTCCTGGCTCAGCCTCCCCAGTAGCTGGAACCACAGGTGCATGCCACCATTCCTGGCTACTTTTTCTATTTTTTGTAGAGACAGAGTCTCACTATATTGCTCAGGTTGGTCTTAAACTCCTGGCCTCCAGCGATCCACCTGCTTTGGCCTCCCAAAGTGCTAGGATTACACGTATGAGACTTTGCGCCCAGCCAGATACTGCATTTTTTTACAAATTGAAGATTTGTGACAACCCTACGACGAGCAAGTCTATCAGTGCCATTTTTCTGATAGCATATGCTCACTTCTTGTCTCTGTATTACATTTTGGTAATTCTTAGAGTATTTCAAGCTTCTTCATTATTGTCATATCTATTATGGTGATTTGTGATCAGTGATCTTTGATGTTACTACTATTGTAATTGTTTTGGGGCACCACCAACTGTACTTATACAGATAGGTGAACTTAATCTATCAGTGTATGTATTCTGACTGCTCTGCCAACTGGCTGTTGCCCCATTTCTCTCCCTTTCCTTGGCCTCTCTATTCCCTGAGACACACCAAAATTGAAATTAGGCCAATCAATAACCCTCTGATGACTTCTAAGTGTTCAAGTGAAAGAAACAGTCACATGTCTTTCACTTTACATCAAAAGCGAGATATGATTAAGCTTATGAGGAAGGCATGTCAAAAGCTGAGATAGGCTAAAAGCTAGGCTTCTTGGCACCAAACAGTGTGCCAAGTTGTGAATGCAAAGGAAAGGTACTTGAAGGAAATTAAAAGTGCTCCTCTGGTGAACACACAAATGATAAGAAAGCAAAACAGCCTTATTACTGACATGAAAAAAGTTTTAGTGGTCTGGATAGAAGATGAATGAGCCACAGCATTCCCTTAAGCCAAAGCCTAATCCAGAGCAAGGCCCAAACTCTCTTCAATTCTATGAAAGCTAAGAAAAGTGAGAAAGGTACAGAAAAAACCTTTGAAGCTAACAGAGGTTGGTTCATGAAGTTTAAGAAAACATACCTGAAAATGCAAGGTGAAACAGCAAGTGCTGATGTAAAAGCTGCAGCAAGTTATACAGAAGATCTAGCTAAGATCATTGATGATGGTGGCCACACTAAACAACAGATTTGCAATGTAGTTGAAACAACCTTCTCTTGGAATATGTTATCTAAGACTTTCACAGCTAGAAAGGTGAAGTCAGTGCCTGGTTTCAAAACTGCAAGGGACAGGCTGACTCTCTTGTTAGGGTCTAATGCGACTGGTGACTTTAAGTTGAAGCCAATGTTCATTTACCATTCCAAAAATCCTAGGGCCCTTAAGAATTATACTAAATCTACTCTGCTTGTTTTCTGTAAATGGAACAACAAAGCCTATGAAACAGCACACCTGTTTACGGCATAGTTTACTGAATATTTTAAGCCCACTGTTGAGACCCATTGGTCAAAATAAAAGATTCCTTTCAAAATATTACTGCTCATTGACAAAACACTTGGTAACTCAAGAGCTCGATGGAGATATACAAGGAGATTAATGTTAGTTTTATACCTGCTAACAAAGCATCTATTTT
>NW_012138080.1:647764-652283 GCF_000956105.1 Propithecus coquereli
TATTCACTGAGAAACTAAAAATTTAGTGTGACTCACTTTATTGCACTAGTCTAGAACCAATCCCATAATATCTCCAAGGTATGCCTATATAAAGGGGGAGAGAGACATTGATGATACCAGTAAGGGTGGGGAAAAGCAATAGTTCAAAGAGGAAAATACAAGTGAAAGTTTTCAACATTTTTAGAGATGTCAATAGGATGAAAAAGGAGAAAGAAAGGAAATGACAACAATGAAAGGGAATTAACATTTTAATACATTTTATTGTTAACTTCTCCCAAGCTCTGATTTTTTTCAAAGTTGTTTCAGTTTTCATTCAAGTGCAAAAAAAATTTAACAATCATTCAACAAACATCTAGCAAACACTATATGCCAGGTATTTTGCTAGTTACATATCCTGAACATACATATCCTTACCTAGAAGAAACATTGTTTATAAAGCAAAACACATACATAAAAACTAATTAAAATAACATTTATGTAAGTATTCTCATTTATATGGTCTCATTTGCATCACAGGATAATCTTGAGAGATGGAGCAGATTTTAATTTGTTCTACAGATGAGGAAACTGAAAAATCAAAAGAGTGGACCAGTGTCAAATATCACATAATTAGTTGAGACCCAAACCCAAGACCTGTGGATGCAAGCCAGGGCCATCTCCACTAAAACCTAGAGTCTGCAATGGATTTGAATGTGAATATGCTTTTCTCAGTTTTTCTCTGACAGGTTGAACCTTGACTTAGAAGTCAATGATACTTTTGCCAGCTTCATTTTCTGAACTTCTCATCAGATGTAGTTGGATGACACATCTCTGTTATATTCCCCAAGGACAGAGTGATGTGTGACCATGACAGCTGCATGCAAATTATATCCAAGCAGCTAAAATTTAGAAACCTTAAGAACAAAAAGATGAGGGGAGAAGAGGGAGCAGAATGTCATTTTTTTTTTTCAATTTCCGAAGAGGATGATCCAGAAACTAAGAGTGCTACATAACTTTTTTCACCATCTCTGTTGCCTGTTTTGACCTGCTTATAAAGGAGAAAACTGTGTTCACTTTTTCTCTTATCTGATTTGTTGAAATTGATGCTGTTTACTTTTGTCTTGATTGTAAATACCTTTTTTTAAAATTTAGGCTCATTTTGGGCATTTTTCACAACATTTCTTTATGATGGATTTGCCTCCTCTTTGCTCTCTGTCCCATGTCTCTAACTATTCATAAGGCATTTTTTCCTTTTGATTCAGTAGTCCAGGGATGAACTGGATAGTTCCAGCAATTAAAAAGAAAAGAAAATCATTTTGAATCTATCCCATGAAATATGGAAATTTTTATTAAATTATAAAAAGAATTAGAACTGCAGTTATATACCAAAAAATACTTTCCTGCATATTAAGGGAGTTATTATAATTCCTGCAGTTCATCTTTTACATATAGTCATTTATTTGTTTTCACACTATTTCTGTGATGTAGGAAGGTTGAATATGATCTTCATTTATCGATCAATAGAAGTGGATGACAAGAACTTCTGTTTCCATGTTATATTCTCCCATGCCACCCTTGTCCCACTTCCATATCCTGCCCTCACTCCAGCACTTGTTTCAGTGTTCAGAATATCATGGCCCCTCAGCAAAATTCACCTACTTAATTGTACATATTTATATTCCTGCCATCTTAGTTTACTCCTTAGTAATCCAAGGGCTTCACATCATGGACCTCCATTCCCTTTGCCAGACATTTAGTGGGCTTTTCAACACTAGAAAGGACCTATGATGCAATACATATTTTTACCTAGATCACCCAGAAATCTTGAACCATTGAAGAAAGTAACTAATGTGACTTGCTTAGGGATTCCATTTCATTCACAATGAGTTCTATACAGTGGAGGGAGCCTTTAGTATCCCAGGAGAAATGAATACCACTTCATCCAACCTGTTCAGGTTAAAGATGAGGAAACCAAGGTCCAGAGAGTTTAAATACCTACTCAAAATCATTCAGTTAGCACCAGAATCCATTCAAGAAGTTGTTTCTTGACTTCTACTTGTCTAGTGGGGTTTTTTTCCATTCTATGAAAGCTGAATCTTTGATATATCAATTTTTTTTCTTCCACTAAGTTACATTTTTAGGAAATAAAAAGTGTTCCTAAAAGTAAATATACTTGAAGTATGAGGTTTATCTCTTGTCTTTTCAATAATGTTATTGAGTTCAGAGTATTACAGTATAATCATGTTAAAGGGAATGATGATGATGATCATCATCATCATAACACCTAGATTATAGGTTCAATTTTTTATCATAGTATACATACCCTCAAATCCACCTATACATTTTAAAATCATGGGTCTGATGGAATTTGAAATGTGATGCTCAATATATAAGGGTGAATTTATCATCACTAATGGGAAGAAAAGGCTTTCAGATTGCCTGCTGAGAGTGCCACCAATTTTTGCACAAAAAGCAACACATGTGAAGACTGAATCTCACAAAAAAAGAAACTATACATTATTTATGTTTGGAATTTATAGGGATTGTTAGAGATGTTAAATTAATCTGATCCCTTTTCGCAACTAAGTATAAGGTATAGAGATGTGGACTATCAAAAGGGTGTTTAGGATATATTTATCAAAACAGGGTCGTGGGGTAAGAGAGAAACTCTATAAGGATTGGCGAAGAACATCTCATGGCCTAAAATGGGATAGAAAATATTAGGATAGAAATGAAAGCATTGTCTCAACATTGTCCACTGCACAGAGTAAACTTCAGTTAACATTATTTGAACAAGATTATATTTAATAATCATCTTACAGTCTTAACTACCTCATAATATAATACTAGACACAGTGAATAATAATGAGGTATAAGAGGCTTGTATATCCAATTTCAGAATATAAAGATATTACAAATGCAAAGCTTCTGTATTAGATCTAAATACCTGAAAACACCTGAATTTATCTCCACAAACTCCCAAAATCCCATGGAAATTATAACAAAATATAAAAATGAGAATAAATCACTAATCATACTAGACAACTTTGAAAAATGACATCATTAGATTTGTTGAAATTTGGAAGATATAATGCAGATGGAATCTATAATAACTGCTAGCAAAACCTGATAATGCCAAAGAACTGGAGAGACATACAGAATAAAAAGTTAATTTTCCCACAGAATCCCAGGCTTCAAATTATGAAAGAATATCTTAACTATTTAAAAAACAAGGTACTATGCAATGAGAATGACATTAGAAATATGATTATCATAGTTTATTAAAAACAAAAACTCCAGAGAGGGGCTGAATTTTGTACTAGTTAGGCTAAAGAAAAAGTTAGTGATCTGGAATATCAACCTGGATATTCCCAAAACATAGGACAAAAAGACCAAATAAAATTATGAGAGAAAGGTAAGAGAAAGAGAAAAATATTTATCAAAAAATAATTTTCAGAAGCAGTAACATAAAAGAGAAAAAAATAAGAAAAGAGTCTAGGAAATGATAGAAACACATTTCAATGAGCTTATAAAAGATCATTTTGTCAACCAGAAAAGGGCCTATTAAATGCTTTAGAAGAATAAAGGATGACCCATTTGTAAAATCTATGAATACTATTGGTAAAGAGAATATACCACAAACTTCAGTAGAAAAAAGGAAAGTCACATGCAAAGAATGAAAAACAAACATCCATGTGTCTTCTCAGTGACAATATAAAAATAATAGAGCACTGTCCAAAAATCCTCAGGGGAAAAATGTTAAACCCATATTTCTATATTCAAAAGACTATTATTTAAATATGAAGGTAAATAGAGTATTTAAGGAACAACAGTCATCAGATATTTTACTACCCATGAGCCCTCTGCAATTCTCAAGAATGTCCTCCAGCTAAGTGAAAGTTAAATTTTTGAAAGTAGAACCTAAAAAATAATATTCATGATGAACAAAGATACTTTAAAACTTGTACTTAACTAACTAACTGTTGATAATAGGGTAGTGGATATAATTTATTAGACAAAGATTCATAAAACAGATGAGGCATAATATTAGGAAGAAAAATCACTGGAAGAAAATTCAATTAGATTTTAAAAAAATCATTTGATGATGGAAAATGTGAGACAAAATCTTAAATTATGATAAAAGTCCTATCATTCTAAGAGGAAAGGCTACAAATGCTGACCATTTTCTGAACTTTTATGGAAAATATAAGTTTCAATGTTTTCTAAAATTTTAATTGCAATCAGTTGTATCAGTCATGAGAGGCCAGGCAATGTTGTGTAAATAAGCAAGCCTGCTATTCAGTGGCTTAAGCATGATAATAGTCACTCATTCAGAAACTCACGCTGACAAAGGCTCCACCACCATGGCACCATCATTTCGAGATGACATCAGTGATTCACCACTGCAGATGAAGAGAGCAGGAAGGAAGAACAAAAGGGAGGGAGAGGTGAGAGGTGGGGGTCTAGTTTCAGTCTTCTGCATGTAGCTATCCAGTTTTCCCAGCACCATTTATTGAAAAGAGATTCTTTTCCCCAGTGT
>NW_012138080.1:654615-672849 GCF_000956105.1 Propithecus coquereli
AAGGATGGACATATTTGAAACACGGACTTGGCGGGGGGGGCCAAGGGCAACATACGTAACCTAAACACCTGTACCCCCATAATATGCTGAAATAAAAGAAAAAGAAAAAAAAGGAGGGAGAACATGGAAATCATGTACTGGCTTGCAAAGGCTACAGCCCATAAGTAATAGATGTTGCTCCTGCTCACATGTCACAGGCCAAATGGAGGCGCATAATCATACCTACCTTCAAAGGGTCAAGGAAGTGCAATCTTCCCTATTTATAAGAAAGAAATGTCCTGTGAGCACTACTAATGTCTACCACAATAATAGAAAAAAAATTAAAGGCAGAACCTACAAGCCTCTAGAAGAAAATTAATAAATGGAAAAAAGTCATAAATCTATCAAAAGCTGGAAAGAACAAGGAAAACAGCAACAAAAAAATAGAAAATACAGGGTATGTTGTGAAAAATAACACCAAACATATTAAGGATCATACTAATGCACACGAGAGATATAGCCCCAATAAAAGACAAAAATACTCTGGTTACTAAATAACTAAATAAAAGTCAGTGGAATTTTCTTCATAAGAGATCCAGATGAAATGATCAAAAGTTGAAAATAAATGGATAAAAATAATAGAAATACGCTAAAATTGAAGAAGAAGGGGAAAAGGAAGAAAGCAGGAGTGGTAATACCAACATCAGACAAATTAGAATGCGTGGCAGAACAAACTAAAGAGAATAGGGATAATTCCCATTGATAAGAGGTAAAAAAAAAATCCACCAAGACTCTAGAAAAGTTATGATTTTTAATATACTATATAGCAAATAATCAAAACATATTAAGTAAAGCAAGGAGAATTTGGCACAACTAAAATCACGCAGAAAAATGACAACTCAAAGACACAAATAATATAGGGGATTTGGGTGACGTACAACATTAAATTAAATAAGAAAAAAATATAATATTAAGGAAATTTCAGCAATTTCCCATGTTCAAAGGAATGGAAGCTAGGAATAATGTTAAAAGTAGTACTATGTTTTTATGACGTCTTAACTTCAGTTCTACCAATCAGAGGAATTGACATGAGATTGATATGCCAGTCCATATATATTTACATATTCTCATTATAATTTTTTTTACTTTGAATATTTGAGGAAACTCTAGGCTAGTCTTTATAAGGGTTTTTTAAAAAATCATTTATTGACATATTACTTTTATTTGGTGAAACCAGTGTACAAGTTCAATAGGTTTTATATGTAGACATATTTTCATTATTTTATTATTCAATTCGTTTTACTATATTCAGAAGACACAGAATTCCAGGTACTCATCATGATCAGGTTATTTTTTAAATTATAACTTTTGTTTTAAAATCTAAGTTCACAGCTCAAGCAATGTTTAAAATTAACAGATAAGGCCAAGAATGTAAATGCCTGTGGGCAAGACAGGTGAGGGAAGCAGGCCAGCTGTGAGACAATCCAACAGTAAAGTCTCTGGAAAACTGGAGTGCAGTTGCCTGATTTTAGGGGAGAGGGGCAACCACTCCTCAGCTCCAGCCAATTGTAACCATATGAGAATTTCAGCCTGTGCAGTCACATCTGCTAATGTACCAAGTGAAGCTGCGAACCCAGGTTTTTATAATAGTAATGTAGTAAATAAATCAATACAAGTTTTAAACACTATGGAAAAAAAAAATGGTGGTTCTAGACTGAGCCTACAAGCTGTCAGTTTGAAACCCAGCAGTTCTGGGTATTTAGACAGACATATTTACCTCTAGACAATAACAGTCATCGGTTTGTAATTAATACAGAGACTGCAGGACAGAAGCACCACTGCAATAGCCTTTTAACTGATTAGCCTGCCTGACTCTTACTCTACTTCTATCCATTCTCCGCAGCTGAGAGAGTATTATTTTGAAAACTCAAATTTTATCAGGTTATTCCCATTTATAACCTTGCGATAACCTCCCACTACTATAGAAACAAAGCCCAACATCTTTAATGCACCCCATGATCTTCACGATCTGCATGCTGCCTGCTATCCCAGCCTCATCTCCATGTGCTCAGCCTCACTGGCTTCTTCCACTTGAACAGATATTTTCCCCTTTCCACATAACATTTTACCTAGAAGCTCCTTTTAATTGCCTCTATCTTCCCTGCTTTACCCAATTAATATCCATACATCTTTCAGATTATAGCTTAAATATCACTTCTTCAGAATATTCTTCCTTGATACTCAGACTGAGACCCCCTTATACGCTCTCACATGTCTGTATACTTATCATAATTTGAATTGAATAATCTCTCCCATTCCCCCGTGAGGTTTGGGAGATGAGGAATGTGTCTCTTTTATTCACCATTATCAATCCAGTGCCTAGCACAGTGCCTGGCAAATAGTGGGCCCATACCAAATAATTGACAAATGAAAGAGCAATTGAGCTGTGAGGGAAATGCTATGGTTTTCATTAATTGTTACAGATCAGGAATGATTTTGGCCTCTGTATCTCTAACAAAATAGTTAAAGAGAGAAGAGAGTAGAAGGCAAAAAGAAAAAAATGTCATTTTGGATACAAGGAAAGATATCCTTTGGTGAGTTTCTCGCCTTTGGGAAGATTATATTATATATTATAAATAAAGGTTATAGACAAAGGAAATTTTCTAGGGAGGTAAATTTGGATTAGCATAGAAAGAAACTTAAGATTAAAAATGTCCTATTTTTATTGTTAATGATAAGTATACTATTCAACGTATAACAATAGATTTATAAAAGAAATGAACATCCTGCAACACTAATGGCATTATTTTTCAAGAATTGTATTCGTTCATTTTGCACTAAGCCTCCTTCCAGGATGCCCTAATAGGCCATGAAGCAGTAAACATTTAGAATTGTATAAGCACTCTCCCCTCTGATTTTTTAATTCTTTTATCTTTTTCTATGTTTGGGTCTGAGGCTTCATTCACTTTCTTATTTGAACACTTACATCTATCAAGTTTGGGGAATCTATTCTTTCTCTTCTTTAGGTCTTTGTAAGAAGAATCACACTTAGTTCTACTTACAGATATGCCTCAGGGGCAAGAACATGGACTCTTTATACTCTGGTTTGAGAAGAAAGCAGGCACTTCATGGATAGGAGAAGAATATTTTTGATACTTTAGAAATGAAGCTTTCAAAACACCCTATAGGTTTCACCAACTTGCTACTCCTTTATAAAAAACATACCCTTAAAATGTTTGCTACCATGCTATATATTATGAACACTGATATTTGAAATATTAAAATGTGGTTTGTGATCTCATTTACTCTGTGTATCTTCGGCATATACCTCTAAGTCCTCTTACAATTTAGAAAAATCAGATCATCATGTACTTTATACTGCCAAATAGATTGAAAGCTTTCGAGCTGAATGCTTAGGAAGTTATTTTCCCTCTTAATAGAAGACATAATAGAAGAAATAGATGGGAAGACTGTCAACTTCATTGATGGTCTTTGATTCATATCTAGAAGTTCCAGGTTAACTTTTGATGATAGTCCCTTATAACTGAAGTAGAACTACAGCTACATTCTATTCAGAAGGCCTATATATACATTGAAAAGAATTTACTAAATTCTTACTCTTTCAAAGAATGATTGTGAAGAGAAATTATCTTTAGAATTCCTTACTTTAAAATTTCTTTTTCTCTTTTAAAAAGATATATTTTGAAGAATAAGTAAGATGTAGCTCATATTTCAGGATCACACTACTGACACCAACTTTAGATTGCTTTGCCAGTAATAGTGAAGGATTTGCATTACCCATCCCATGCTTTTCTCAAAGCATAACTTGTAACAGAAAAACCAACTGGATAAGATAAGCCTATGATCAGTGATCATGCAATAAAGCAGAGGACTCTAGAGGAATTAAACTCATGGTTTTGATCTCATTTTTAAAACATTTACTTTCTAACCAACAAAAGTACACACACACACAGCTGATGACAAATGGAATGGATTGTGTACTTGCCTCTTGTTAACTGAAATAGTGAATTTAGCTCTGAATCATGCAGGGTCATTTTTTCCAGTTCCAAAATTGTGTATGCCAAGATGCCCTGTACTGGAAACTGTTATCAACTCCTTTCCAACACCCTAACTGGAGTGTTCTCAACACTACTTGACATTAATAAGGGAGAGGGGTAAGCATTTGAAACAGCAGACTGTCATTCCTGCCAAATTCCCAAATCATTTTACAAACGGACCGACAAAAGATTGAGCTCTTTCATCTACCACTTCATACAGTTCTGCCCTCAGATAGAGAAGGTGAGGCGACCTGACTGTACTTTCGCTGGCATTGACTGTATCAGTGAGGCAAACATCAGGCCTGCTCAGAACCCAGGACCACCTCAGGCACTCAGACATTGACAGACACCCAGGTTCCTGCCCTCTGCCTCCATGTAAGCAGGCTATAGTTCCACCTATCTCAGATCCATATCAGGACCTTACTTCTCCTTGTCCAATTATATTTTATTATAAATTAATAAAATCAGATTTTACTAAGAGCAGCTAAAGTAAAACCCAACTGACTGATTTTTTTTTGTTTTGTTTTGCTTTTATTTCATATCTTTGAACTTTTGACTCTAATTTAGGTAAGGAAACTATTTTTACCTTAGATTACTTCTTTATAAAATATAATGAAAACTTTTTCTCAACTTTATTTTACTTATTATCAGAAATAAAAATCAAATGTCTACATTAGTTTCTTCTAAGGTGTAACCAGAGGCTTTTGTGTTGAATACATATGTTTTTTGACATTAAACTTCTGTTCCAGTTTATTTGATAGCTATCACAGGTGTGTGTGTGTGTGTGTGTGTGTGTGTGTGTGTGTGTGATATATGTAATTTTACAGAAAGATTTAAAACCATATTCTTTATTTTTATTATTAAAAATAATAACCAATTTTCATTTTCTTCTCATTCTGATGCTTTTTTGATATTAAAGGGCATTAAATTCCATCTGCAGTTAATTCTACTGGTACATTATGTTTTAAGGGCTAATTATTGATCCTCAAATGATTTAGATAGTATTAAGAGTAAAAAAAAAATTAATGCATTCAATGAACAGACCACATCCTGCAGCTAGCTCATAAATTAATACCATTGGTCACAAAGGACAATGGTCAAGGGAATATGAATATCTCAGCAATACTGATATCTTTTACGGGGAAAACAGTCTTACACTCAGGGCATACAGATGTAGATTAGTTGTGCCATTTTTTTATTCAAGGGACACCACATTTTATTAGTTGGCAATCTTAAAGTTTAGCTCTATTTTCAGAATCAATCTTGCTAATGTTAATATATATCTGGATACATGTAGCATATTTCTACCTAGGAATCTCTTATTCTTACATTCTACCTGCAAAGCTAAGTATCCAGAAGTAGTTGCCATTCATTCTTTATTTTAAGGAGCAGTTCATTATGATTAAAATTTATTGTACCATTTAGAGAAAAAGTTTCTGAAATGCAGAAAGTAGAACAAACTTGGGTTTTCTATCTTTGAGTTCATACAATTAGTCCAGAAACTGGCTCTTAAATAGCCCAAGTCAATTTTCATAGTTTAAAGAGAGAAGACTGTAAATCTGGTTTATCATGTTCTTATAATTCTTTTAGAAACATTTGAGGAAATGTGAGGACCACTGTGAATCAAACAATAATCATAAAATTAGGAACAAAAGAATCGGACAGAACAAAGCCTTTTTTTCTCTTTTTTTTTTCCTTTCTTTTTTAGGATTCTAAATCACATACAAAACATTTGTTCTGCTCCAGCTCTTTGTGAACTAATTGGCTCTCCTGGAGGGATAGGTAATTGTACCTGACTACACAAGCTGTCCCGAAGCTCCCTTGGAAAGCTCCAGTAAGCTTCTAGTGTTAGCAGCCATCAAGGATTTCACAGGTCAGGCATCGGATCGATACAGCTAAAAGCAGCAGGGACTGTAATGTCGACAGCAGGTTTCAGAAAGCGCTGCAAGTGCCAGTTTGTTCCTCTTCATGCAGAAGCTCAAGACAGCTTAATTAACCCTTGGAAAATACAATTTATCCAGAGGCTCGGCAGGTCCCTACCAGGCCTTATTGGTGAACTGATAGGAGAGATACTGTAGCTGGCAGCGCTGAATTCCCATTTCCCCCTTTAATGCTATTTCAGTTAGGATGCAAAGAAAACATGGTTTTTCGTGGATGTGTTCCTCCTGTCCTGAAGAGTAGGCGATAGGAGGTAGCCTTGGAGGGGGGTTTGTTAGAACTCACTTGTGACTTCAGCAGGAGCAAGGCCGAGAATGAGCATTGATCATCTGAGCCCTGGGGTGAGGAATCGAGGTGTGTGTGCATGGGTGTGTGTGTGTGAATTAGATGTGTGAGGGACGTTGTGTGTGTGTGTGTGTGTGTGTGTGAATTAGATGTATGTGTGAATTAGATATGTGAGGGACATTGTGTGTGTGTGTGTGATGGAGACAGAGGGAGAAAAGCGAAGGCATTTTTTACTTTTTCACTGATATAAATGCTTCCATGCCCTGTGTAAAGATGTTCTTTTATTAGTTGTCTATTTTTCATGTCTATAATATCACATAACCAATAAAAGTGCAGATCTGAAAATTTTTTCCATCCCCTAAATACTTCATTTCGGAAGACAAAACACCTGCCAGAGGTGACAGTCAGAAAGAAGTTAATTTGTCACATATTCGCGCCCTCACCTCCAGTATTGCCCACTAAGGGATGGGTCCTTTCTCTTAATACAGTTCTTCCATGCTAAGGCGAGCTGTTGAAGAGACATAAATAAAGCTAGCCAGACACGGAAAATATTTGAAGTTAGTGGGGCTTGAGGAATTGTGGCCACATGAATGGTCCGGTGCATTCACTTAAATGGATTATATCTACTTGTATTTGCATTCACATTCACATTCACGTTAGCTACATTTTTAATTTGTATCATTTCAATTAATTCGTATAAAAGCATTTTCCTAGGTTCATATCTGTGGTCATTAGTGAGCGTTCATGGCGTTCAGGTTCCAGAACAGTGAACTCTCGCATGGATGCAGAGTGGATAGATGCCATCTTCTTTCTGCTGGCTCATTTCCATTTATGATCAGAAGCAAAGTAGATTGAAGTGGAATAAATAAAATTAAATACAGATTAAATGTGCATAGGATAGTGGTATATTTTAGACCAGGATCCAGCCATAATCTCTTTAAAATAATTTATAACATATATAATTGGCACAGGGTAAAAACAATCACATCGGATGGGAGGGAAGGGGCCTGCCCTCCTCGGTCATCACCCTTGTTTCTTCCCAGAGGGGCAGCAATGTAACCACTTCTGTTGCTGGCTCTTCTGTTGGGTAGCAGCATTCATTTATTCAACAAATGCATACTGAGCAGTTACTATGTGCCAGGCATTGTTTTACACCCTGGTGATATGTCAATGAGAAAAACAGAAATGGGGACTGCATCAAAGAGTTTACTTCCTAGTAGGAGTAGACAAAAGACAAACAAACAGAAATACATATGTAATATCTCAGGAAGTGACTATAAAGAAACATTTAGGCAAGGTTAGAATACAGAGTTGGATTTCTATCATTATCATTAGCCTAGCCAGAGGAGGTTTCTCTAAAAAGGTGACATATGAAGACAATCTGAAAGAAAAGAATAATGTTCCCTGTAGATACCTGGAGGAAGAGCTACCCAGGCAGAGGGGGCATGTGCAAAGTCCTTGAGGAAGAGCATGCTTGGCCTGACCACAGCAGAGCAAGGAGGGCTTTGTGGTTAAACAAAGTGAGAACAGGAGGATGAGCCAGGGCATTAAGTCGTAGATACAGTCAAGGACCACATAATGGAAGGCCTTATAGGCATTGCTAAGGGTCACACAGCCAGTGGGTGTAGAGTTGGGATTTAAACGCAAGAGTAGGTGCATGCTATTAACCACCATGGTGTACTGATCCCCTCAAACTGGGGTTTCGTTTTATGCATAATTTGGGGTCATTTGTGTTCTCTCCATCACACTTTTTACCCTGATTAATCCATAATTAACTCCAAATTAACAGACTTATTAACTGATCAGAAAGGATGGCTTTATCTCTGCCTGAAATAGACATCAATACTTTCCAGTTGCATATAGAGAGCAGTGACATGCTGGGTGCAGTGGCTCACGCCTGTAATTCTAGCACTCTGGGAGGCCGAGGCAGGAGAATCACTTGAGTTCAGGAGTTCGAAATAAGCCTCAGCAAGAGTGAAACCCCATCTCTACTAAAAATAGAAAAAATTAGCTGGACATGGTGGTGCATGCCTGCAGTCCCAGCTACCCGGGAGGCTGAGGCAGGAGGATGCTTGAGCCCAGGAATTTAAGATTGCTATGAGCTAAGCTGACACAATGGAAGCCTGGGCAACAGAGTGAGATAATGCCCCCCCCCCCCAAAAAAAAGAGAGAGAGAGAGCAGTGACAGAGCCATAGTCAAGAATTACCTATGTCTTTCTGTAATACATCCTTCCCAGTCCTTGAGTAGTGACACCAGAAAGGACCTCAGAGATTAACTACTCAACCCTCTTCATTCTAGAGACAAGGAAAGGAAGGCTCAGAATGGATAATATTTTCCTTTTTAAATTCAGAAAAGTAAACTTCCAGAGAAATGATTAGTGATCTAGGAACTATGACCTTCTACCTCAGGGTCTGGCAGGCCCCTTTGTATCTTCTCTTCCCTTCCTGACCAACTTTGCCCCAATCCTCTCGGCCCTACCTCTATTTCTGATATCATCTTATTCACATTTATGAATTTTTAAAATTTCTTATGGCAGGGACATAAAAAAAAGATGGACAAATAAAATCTCTAAACCACATTTTTCATTTTGCTGTCATTCTTCTGAAAAATATTTCACTGGAGCAGCTAGCAAACAAAAGGACAATTTACATGTGTGAATTTTACTTTATTTCTAAGCCCTTGTGCTGTGAAGTTCAACAATATGGCGGCAAAGCAAATGGAAGGGCAAGTGAGGCAGCATGGGACAAAAGGCACAGCATGAACTTACCAGAGATGACCAGCTAGCCATAGGATTTTGAGCAAGTCACTTACCCATGCTAACCCTTAGTTTCTTCATCTGCAAACAGAGAGTTTGAATAAAAGCATAATCTCAAAGTCCCTGGCAGCAATAGAGGTTTTAGAGTCATGCCATGAGAGGACTAGCACCTTTATGTCACAGCTAGTCCCTCAAAGCCATACACCATTCCTCTACTGCTAAGATTTCTGTACATTTCATACAGCCACCAAATTGTAGCATGCATTCCTAATTAGCATTTTATTAAAGCTCAGCTCATGTGTCTGTAGTCTGTTTTTCAAGATGACTTAAAAGAAATCAGAATTTGTGTGCTATTCATTCCCTCTCAAAAGCATATTTTCAAGATGTATTTAGGCAATAGTACTTTTCCAAAGCATAATTGTATCCTAATGTAAAAACTGCAAATATATTTCTTTTTCCATGTTTGGCAAATCCTTAAATGACCTCATATTTTAGCATCATTATATAATACACAAAGGAAGATGCATCTTAAGTGAACTTATACACATAAATAGGATTTTTAAAAAATTCTTGACACATTACCGTATGCTGCATGCTTTTTATGGATGATGAAAGAACAGAAGACTAATATACTAACTGAAGTTTAAGAATTTCTCAACATTATCTGAATTTCTACAGCATCTACTCCATTTCATCACACATTCAAATGTCAGACCATTTAACAGTGTCTTCGAAGTATTTATATGTTGACTGTATCTGCACAGAATTTTTTGTATTTTCTTTCTGCAGCCAATCAATAATAATATCTGCATCACAAAGATGGGAGAATGTCAGATTTATTGACTGATGTTGCATATTTACATTACAGTTATTGCGATGGTTTTATGATCAAACTGGAAATAACAGAATTAGCAAATACATCTGTTTAATGACATTTCCACTATGGTCTTTAGTGCTGTAAGGATCATTTAAACTACCATGATACCAACTAAAATAGCCACCCCTCTATTTCTTCAGTTTTTTCCTGGCTTCATTTTTCTTCATAAGCTTATTATTACCTGCAATTATGCCATAAATATACAGCTGCCCTTTGAGGGTTAGGGACATCAATTCCTTGAAGAGTTGAAAATTTGCATATTGCTTTTGACTCTCCAAAAACTTAACTACTGATAGCTTACTGTTGACCAGAGACTTGCTGATAACATAAACAGTCCATTAACAAACATTTTGTATGTTACATGTATTAATATAAACTATATTCTTACAATAAAGTAAGCTAGAGGAAAGAAAATGTTATTAATAAAATCATAAGGAAGAGAAAATATATTTACTATTCATTAAGTGGAAGTGGATCATCATAAACATCTTCATCCTCATCATCCTCATGTTGAGCAGTCTGAGAAGGAGAAAGAAGAGAAGGGGTTGGTCTTGCTGTCTCAGGGGTGGCAGAGGCAAAAGAGGTAGAGGAGGTAAAAGGGGAGGGAGAAGAAACTTTTATTGAAAAAAGTCCACATATATGTGGACCCACGCAGTTCAAATTTGTGTTGTTCAAGGGCCAACTGTATATTCATACTTGTTAACTGTCACTATGATGTGAGTTACATGAATGCAGAAAGCTTGACTGTCTAATCACCGTATCTCCAGCACCTAGAAAAGTGTTGAGCATATAGTAGATGAAAAGTACATATTTGTTGAATACATAAATGAACTTTGGACCATTTATATGGGTTCGTAAACACATATACACAGCAATAAATTGACATACTATACATATACCCAATCACAACTACAGTATTATTTAAAATTAGGATATCTTGAAAACTGATATTATACCAATACAATAAACACACAAATATGAGATTGGACATTTGCAAAGTCATCTAAAAGAGATTGAAGGCCTCTACTACTGAGAGTGAGATGTGAAGATATTTAACAGCCCAGGCACTTTCAAAAAAAAACTTTAATGGAAAAATAGCTAAATCTGTTACAATAACACATTCAAGAACAATGATGTATCTAGAGAATAGGAGTAGAAAGCAGTAGAATGTAGAAAAATAGACATTTCAAAGTTGGCAATGTGCCAGGCAGCAACGTACAGGAACCAGAGTGACTGGGGCACCAGAAAAGTAAGGCAGGGCTGCTTCAAGCCTCACTTACTACCATCCATCTTGGCTCTGATTCCAACCTTTGAGAGCAGTCTCTTGGTTTCAAATTGCCTTCTCAGGTTTCTTGATAAGGGAGAGGGGGCTTTTCTGGTTTAGCACATACTACCATTACCCTCACTAGAAAAAGTATCTCTCATTATAAATTAATAAACTGTATCTCTGATTTAGACATGACCTTTATTAGTATGAGTTCATGCATGGGAGATTGGCCCACTCTTAATATTATGACAACATTCACTTTGTGAGATTCTAAGGCTGAGGTCCAGAGCCTGTACTGAGGTGATCCAACATGGAGACCCCGTTGGAGTTGTGCCCAGCCAGCCTTCATCTGGCCATACAACTCTACAACATGTATGAATGGATTCTCTAATTAATGAAAAGCACAGCTAGATATATGCCCTATAGTTATGCCATTCTTCATAGTCCTACCAAGGTCTTTACTGTTTCACTCCTTTTTGAGTATTTCCAAGTTATTTCAAGTTAAAACAATGGGCACACATTCAGAAGCCTTAAAATCTCTATCAGGGAACAATGTCAGCCTCACAGAGGATCATAAGGAGTAAACCTGCTACCACTCCATAGATGCTGAAAGTAGACAACGAGACTTACTGCATCAGAGCAAGACGATTTATTACTTATAGCTTAACAAACAGAAGGTGCGTTGTTGAAGTACAGCAGGCTCCCCTTGCCTCCCAAGTCCCGTGGGTACTGTGACGGACTAGATGGATGACTTGCACACAGTGACTTGAGTTGCAGCTGAGGAAAACAGGATCAAGGGATTAGCACTTTTTGCAGCAAGCAGCAAACAAGCCAGTAGTCACATTGTGGTCACCTTGACCAACTTAGCTTCCCTGCATGACCAGCTACAGAATTTGCTCAGTATCATGAGACAGAGGTAAGAGGGAAGTAAGTATATAGGCAATAAATTGTTGGAGATTTGTTTTTGTTTTTGCACCCACTAAGGACTGCCTTCTGGTTTGGTTCACTTAGCATATGTCCAGTCCCAAAATTAAAATTTTCTCCTATAAACAATATTATTGTCTATGGTTCTTTCATGGAGACAACTCCCATGGGATTCTGGAAGTTGCTTTCTTCATTATCTAATCAAATAATTATAGAAAATAAAATGTCCAAAAGCTTTTCAGAGAAAGTAAGGCAAAGAAATCAAGACTGAATAATTCTGGAAACTTAACAAAATAAAAACAGAAAAATAATGCAAGAATAATATCAATCCTCTGAAATCATTTTTAAGACAAAGTTACTAGTTTATGGCGATTTTTCAGCCAAAAAGATCATCTTTCAATGACTATGAAAATATTAAACATGTACTGACTAATAAAAAATGACCCAAAAGATTCATTCAACTAATTTTCTACTTATCACAATAGACTGGTTAGTGATCAACCCAATAACAATGGAGGTCTAGGGAGATGGGTCAGCATGTGATCAGCAGGACATAGCCTAGAAGAAATCTTGCATGTCAGATGGATTATTTAGGAGTCTATATTTAGAATTCAGGGACTATATGGGAAAAAGATTTTATTAAATACACACTTATCCTAGATACATAAATTTTATCCTCATTTTTTCCAATGATATAAATGGCATTCTGTTGAGATTGGTAATCTCACATAGTTTGTGTTGTTCTTTTAACACATGAGAGGGCTAAGCCAACAACTTGCATGCATGGTTTTTAATATTCAATTCTAATTTTATAACCCTTAGAAGGGAAAAATGCTACTTTTCTTTCTCAATCTCAGCTTCTAAAGCTTTTTAATAAATCAAGAATATAAAAACATAAGAAAATCATAAAAATCTGATATGAGGCAATTGATTTAGTAGAAAGGAAACTGACCTACATTCTCACATTCACTCTGTCACCACTATGGTTAGTGTAGTGGTCCCCAACCTTTTTGGCACCAGGGACCGGTTTCATGGAAGACAGTTTTTCCATGAATAGGGATAGGGGGAATGGCAAGAAAGAGGGAGTGGCTGTAAATATAGATGAAGTTTCGCTTGCTTGCCTGCCACTCACCTCCTGCTGTGCGACCTGGTTCCTAACAGACCATGGACTGATACCGGTCCACAGCCTGAGGGTTGGGGACCACAGTTAGAGGACTAAAGCGAATATCCTTCTTGGACCTCAGGAAATTATCTATAAGAGAAGAAAACCTGCACTAAATGATTTGTGTAATGACTTTCAGCTCAAAAATTCTGTGATAAACTTTATATTAAACAAATAAAAATATTCCAGTTAGGAATAAGATTGAAGGATCAGGATTTAGAATATTCATAATAAAGATTCCCTAACCCATTATGTCTACTATATAACTCACTGAAATAATAAATGAACATTTGAAAGTTTCTAAATATAACTGAAAAATAAGCATAGCAAATGTGAAAAATAGAACATATTTCAACTTGTAATAACTGAGTCTTTTTTTTCCTCATGCTACCTTGTCTACAAATAACTGAGTCTTTACTTCTTTATTTGTTTATATATTAAAAATGCATACCAATCTCGGCCGGGCACGGTGGCTCATGCCTGTAATCCTAGCACTCTGGGAGGCCGAGGCGGGCGGATTGTTTGAGCTCAGGAGTTCGAAACCAGCCTGAGCAAGAGCAAGACCCCGTCTCTACTAAAAAAAAAGAATAGAAAGAAATTAATTGGACAACTAAAAATTTATAGAAAAAATTAGCCGGGCATGGTGGCGCATGCCTGTAGTCCCAGCTACTCGGGAGGCTGAGGCAGAAGGATCGCTTGAGCCCAGGAGTTTGAGGTTGCTGTGAGCTAGGCTGACGCCGCGGCACTCTAGCCCGGGCAAAAGAGTGAGACTCTGGTAAAAAAAAAAAAAATGCATACCAATCTCAAGTACTTACCAATTAAAGGTTATATAATTGGGCATTCTATAGATACTTCCTTTATCAAAAGAAAAATACTAGTTTTGAATTCAGGAAAATTATTGAATGAGTTAAAGTACCAGAAAAGCCATTTCCTAAATTCACTTTAAGATGTCAACACTAAACTAATTTTTAAATAATTAGTGAATATATTTTACAAAGAAGATTATATCACATGGATATCAAGAGGCTATCCCTTCAGAATACATAACAGCTTTCTGAGATAGTAATATTGTCTTTCATATGACTACTTGTGTTTCTCGTCTATTACGAATATAATAGATGAAGAATCTGAGCAGTTATTTAATTTAAATATATCTTCCACACACCTCCATGGTATCCAACTACCATTTCTACACAGAATAAGAGGGGGAACCCCTCTTTTAAGTAGCATATAGAGCAACATAACCACTAGGGATTCATTCCCTAAAATAAAGTGGTCTGAGCAGTAACATATAAGTGGACATGGATTCCAGAAAGAAATTTCCATCCCTTTCAAAAAGAAATTATCGGCCGGGTGCGGTGGCTCACGCCTGTAATCCTAGCACTCTGGGAGGCCGAGGCGGGTGGATCACTCAAGGTCAGGAGTTCGAGACTAGCCTGAGCAAGAGCGAGACCCTGTCTCTACTAAAAAATAGAAAGAAATGATCTGGACAACTAAAAATATATATATATAGAAAAAATTAGCCGGGCATGGTGGCGCATGCCTGTAGTCCCAGCTACTTGGGAGGCTGAGGCAGAAGGATTGCTTTGAGCCCAGGATTTTGAGGTTGCTGTGAGCTAGGCTCACGCCACGGCACTCACTCTAGCCCGGGCAACAAAGCGAGACTCTGTCTCAAAAAAAACAAAAAAAAAAGAAATTATCCCCTAAGACTAGAAAATCCCTAGACATGCAGCATACTTAGTGGAAGGGTCTTTTACTGATCACAATAGACAACAGACTACCATATTTTCCCAAGAAATTGCTACTTCTTTTTCAAAGATAGTAAATTGAGCTATAAGGACGTCAAAAAATCCTATTTCACTTTGAAAATATCAAAAGTTGAAATAGAAAATGATGACAAAAATAAGTGAAGGAATGAGATGCTGGCTTCCACCCCCACCCTCCAAAAAACCTGATTGCATATAAATATTGTTTCTGCACAATAAGAGTTTGTTCTGATGGTTTCAAGTTTATTGTCCCCACCTCATACCCAGCTGTTAGCTTGTATTGCTTTTAGCATTGTTTGAATTCTGTAGCAATCAGCCTTTGATAAACACCTGTTGAAAAGTAAGACTGAGCCTAAGGATTTGACCAGTAGTAGATTAAAAGGGAATTAGGGAAAATCTACCCATTCTGAATGTTCCCCAATGGGTAGCAATGTATTTCTTCATTCAAGGGTGAGCCAGAAAACAACAAATACAGGACTTAAAATTAACAGAAAAGAAGAGGAAAAAAAATGTCCTAGTATGTAAAAGAACATTATCTCTACACAAGTAGAGCCTGCAGTAATGAGATAAATTATACATGAGAAGAGATTAAATAATAAACAAAGACTGAAGAGAGAAGGGAAAAAAATATTATAGGAAGGAATTGCCCCAAAATAAAACTACAGTAGCCAAATCGCAGAGGCACCAAGAGAGCCAACTTTGAAACTGCAGAAAATTTGAATCATCGGTGTACGGAACAGACAGGATAAGTATTCCCAGTATGCTGAAGAAAAGGATACAGTGATGCAAGTCGCGAGAAAAAGAAAAATAACCAAGGAGAAAGAATATACAAATTATAAATATTAAGAAAAGGAAAGCCAAACAGAGTTAAGTAATAAAGGTGCAAAGGAGGCATTTCTCAACCAAAAAGTTTTCAATCTAGAAATTGAGGAAGCTCACCATGACTCAGGAAAAATAAATGAAAGAGATACTTATCAAGACACATTCTGGTGAAATACTTGATTCTTTAGTATAAAGCTAGACTCATATAAGAGGAACAACAGCTAAATTGGTCTCCGAATGCCAGAAGAAAATGAACATTTGTAGTGCTTTGAGAGAAAACAGTTATGACTCAAGGATTTTTATACCCAAGCAAGCTGTTGTTATTATGTGAATGCCGTTTTAAGATTACCAATGTATCAGAAAATATACCATTTTGTACTTTTTCACATACACAAAAAAGAAAATTTGCTCCATGTTACCAGGAGATTAATCAAACCTAAACTGAATAATGAGAAAGAAATGGCAGATCGGACTGGCAGTGAGCATTGATATTAGTTAAAAATCTAGAGATAGAGCCAAAACAGTGTTGTTTTGTTGCAAAAAATCATCTTTATGGAATGTTAAAAAATGTTCTAGGGGGCCGGGCGCAGTGGCTCACGCCTGTAATCCTAGCACTCTGGGAGGCCGAGGCGGGCGGATCGTTTGAGCTCAGGAGTTCGACACCAGCCTGAGCAAGAGTGAGACCCCGTCTCTACTAAAAATAGAAAGAAATTATCTGGACAACTAAAAATATATAGAAAAAAAAAAATTAGCCGGGCATGGTGGTGCATGCCTGTAGTCCCAGCTGCTCGGGAGGCTGAGGCAGAAGGATTGCTTGAGTCCAGGAGTTTGAGGTTGCTGTGAGCTAGGCTGACGCCACGGCACTCACTCTAGCCCGGGCAACAGAGTGAGACTCTGTTTCAAAAAAAAAAAAAGTGTTCTAGGAAAAATGAGTTCAATAATCAAACAATTTTGGGAAAGTCTATGTAATGCAAGTTCCTACCGATAAACCACAATAATTATGAGAGATGTCTTTAAATAACGATATCAGTGTAATTGTGCTTACCTCAGCATTGCCAAGCTTGCCTTACCATCAAAGACTTTTTTTTCAGGGCATTTAATAACACAAAACAAAGTGTTTTAAGGGTCACAAATTGGGAAATGCTAGCCTAAATAATTGTGATAAATGCACCTAAAATAGAACATAAAGGACAAACATTACAAAGAGATATGTACTACAAAGAAAAAGAAGGATCAAGATGACAAATGACAGGAGATGGACAATGTACCGGGAACTAACAAAGTAGACAAAGCAACACACACAATCTCCATCTTCTATTTGAAGAAGTCAAGTTATTTTACTTTCAAATTACAAATAAATACATGTTTAAAAATGATTTTGGAAATCAAATACTTGACAATTTAAATGCATTTGCCTAATTACAGATCAAGGAGAAAATAAATTATGAATTTAGTTATTATTTTATTTACACTATTAATTTAAAAAATAGCAATTTAAAAAAATCATGGAACTGAGGATTATTCATATATCCAAACTTTTTGGATGGAGCTAAAGCTGCATCCAAAGTAAATTCACGTCTTATATACAGCCTTTATTAAAGGAAATAAAAAATTAAATGAATTAAACTTTATTTCAAGAATTTAGAAAAAGCACTTTAAGAAGTCCTAAGGAAATCAAGGGAAAGGAAATAATAAATACCAAATAAAAAATAAATGAAACGTAAAACAGAAAAACTGAGGAAATCACAAAAACAAAAACCTTGAACTGATTTCTTTTGTTGGGGTCAGCCGGGGCTGTGCTTAAGCAGCTGAGGAAATCTCTTCTCTTATTCTGCATTCATAGCACTCTTGCTTTGATTTGGTAGCCCCATTGTCCACCTTATAGCTTCAAACATGTTTTCTGTCCATATGCCGAGGTCTTTCAGCTTCACTATAAAAGAATTCCATTGACCTCTTGGTATGGACGTGTTTCAATTTCAGTTTCTCCCTTAACCTACTTTCTTTCACATAATCCTATATTCCACCCTCTATAGCTAAAGTCCATTATCTTAGGTTTCTTTGAGAGTGGGAGGGAAGATGGAGCAATTACAAATAATAGAGAGTATATGAAATGTATATATATGTACATGAAAAATACCCCCAAATTATGTTGATTATATAAGACTATTATCTATTTCCCTAAAATCAGAAGTTTGGTAATGGATTTTATCTGTAAAACATAAAATATTACATGGCTACAAAAGAAATATTGAGGTAAAACAGAAATAAAAAATGAAAACAAATAGTAAAGAATTATCTATTTAAAAAGACCTTAGATTGTTTTACTCTTCATATAACAGATCCTTCTTTTAGTGCATATTTTTCTTAGAGCATAGATAAAATATAAAGAAAATGTAAATT
>NW_012138080.1:672982-676777 GCF_000956105.1 Propithecus coquereli
ATAAAGTATAATAAATCTGTAAACCCATTACTAAATTTTAACAAATGTCAACTCATGACCAACTCATTTCCTGTGCAATTCTACTCTCTTCTCCCTTCTACTACCACTGTTGAATTACATTAAAACCAATCCCCAAACATTGTTTCATTTTATTTTTAAATATTTCATAAGACTCTTTTAATTGATAGGCTCATTTCCCTCCCCACCCCTTGTTGTTTGTTTGTTTGTTTTCTTGCAATTTATTTGTTAAAGAGACTATAGAGGTTTCCACATTCTGGACTCTGCTGATTGCATCTCTATGGTATCAATTAAATGTTCCTCTACCCCATGTATTTCTTATAAACTGATGGCACGGTATAGTCTTAGTGTTGGGCTCTCCAGTTTCAATAATTCACTAGAACTCACAGGACTCTACATAGAGTCATACTCATGGCTATGATTCATTACAGAGAAAGAACACAAAGAAAAATCAGCACAGGAAAAAAGGTACATGGAACAAAGTCCATAGAAAACCAGGTGCAAGCTTGCAAGAGCCCTGTTCTAGTGGAATAACACTGAGCAACAAGTGAAGACACATGAAATGTTGTATGCCAGAGATGTTGACGAAATACTCAGTGTTCAAGATTTTCACTGGGGATTGGTCATGTGAGCACCCTCTGCCTAGTACAGGATGCAATTCAAGACTCTCAGAAAGAAAGCAGGGTTTACCATAAACCACATTGTTTGTTCACACAGTTTAAACAATAAGCACTCATAACAGGGAATGATGGTAACCCCCTTGAAATCCAGGCTTCCAGATACCAGTCAAGGATTAACCTTGTAAGCGTGATTTTATAAGGATAAGCTGTCCCACGCCTGCTAAGTTAACTCTTTTCTACATGGTATTAATATGATTTATACCTTTTTTTTGCAAGAATATTTTATGGGTAAAATCTTCCTCCAAGAGGCTCATAATTCCTGCTTGTGTCCATTTTTGTGATATTAGCATCCATTTATAATCAATGCCTGAATTTATTATTACATTTGGGGTTGAAAATGATGATATTCTAATTCTATTGTTTATTTTTTTCACTAGTTAGCTGGAACAATTACATTAAAAGAAGTCTTTTTTTCTTGAAATAAGAAATGTAGACAAGTCCACTTCATATAGGAAAGGCAAAATAAATGATTGGGTCCTTAGCAATCTCAAAGGTGACCAGTAAGATTTGTTCTTTAATTATTATTATGTATTCATGTATTTATACATATTTCATGTGTCCAGCTCATTGCAGTTATTCTTATTACTGCTTAAATTGAAATGTCTTTGGCCAATAAGAACTTCTTCAAATTGCCTCTGGAGTCCAGTTCACCCCTGTAGTTTTTTATAGCTTCCTGTTTTCTGGTTTGACATAGTGTTCCAGGTTTATCTTGTGTATTTCCTATCTCAGTCCTGGATTCAGCCATTTCTTCAAAGAGCTTTGGTTTATTTTACTGGGAAAAGATACTTAGAGACCATACTTTGGCCACTGTGGGTGCTAATTACTATCAGGTTAGTCATTGTTTCTATACTTCTCAGTAGACAAATCTATAAAATATGTTTGTTTATTTTCTTTGTTTCATGATAAAACACGTTATGACATCATATATATACTTCTAACTCACATGTGGAACTTCAGATTTTCAACTTCCTTAATTTTATATCTACATCTCGTCTACCTTATACCAAAAATTTTAGTTCCTAATGACCTTAATGTACTTATTTGCTTTATCCTACTATACACATGCAACAGTTACAGGATAACACCACTAACAGTAGATTACCAGAAACAGTTTAATTTTTTTATGTTATTTTGGTATTTAGGATATAACCCAGTAAAAAAGTTCAGCTACTTTACTATATTTTAAAATATCTTGCGGTAATTCTTTTCTGGGTGATTACACCATCAATTCAACACATTAGATTCATTTATTTCATTTGTTTCATTTTAATTTTGTTATTAACTATTTGCATTTTTCATTTTAATTTGATTTTTTTGTATTTATGTAAAACATGTTTATAATAACAAAGTCAAATCTATAAAAAGACAAAGTATATACATTCTTTATCTTAAATATTTATATTCTTCTTTATTTCTTCTTTCTGCCCTATAGATAATCACTTGCAGTTTTCTCCAACTTACTTTTCCTTTTTATTTAAAAACCTATACTGAGAATTATTCCCCACGTGTATGTAAAAATATTCTTCATTTCTTTTTACAGCTATGTATTTCCATTGTGTGAATGTACAATAGTTCAATTCAATCAATCCCCCATTGATGAACATTTGGGTTCTTTCCAATTTTTGCTATTATAAATGTGTTTGAGTAAATAGCCTTGTGCATATGTCTTTTTATATTTTTCCTGAGTATCTTTGGGATAGATTCCTAGAAATGAGCTTTCCAGGTCAAAGGGTAACTGCTTATGTAGTTTTGTTACATATTGCCAAATTTTCTTCCTTGGGGGTTGTACCATTTTGTATTACTACCAGCAATCTAGAGAGTGCCCATCTCCTTACAGCCTTGCCAACAGTTGTCAAACTTTTGGATTTTTGCCAAACTGATAGGGGGGAAATAATAACTCAGTGTAATTTTAGTTGGCATTTCTCTTATTATGAATACATTTGAACATCTTTTTATTTTTTAAGCGCCAAGCAAATATAAGTACAAAATATAGTAAAAGTATGATCTTTTATTAACAAGTAAATATATTCCAAATAAACAAGAGTGTTGATTAATAAGAAATAAATTAATATAATATATAATATAAGTGTATCAAATTTAAATATTTACTCAAAATAGACTAAAAAGCATTTGCCAACATGTCACTCAATACCCATTCCTGGCCGGGCGCGGTGGCTCACGCCTGTAATCCTAGCACTCTGGGAGGCCGAGGCGGGCGGATTGTTTGAGCTCAGAAGTTCGAAACCAGCCTGAGCAAGAGCGAGACCCCGTCTCTACTAAAAATAGAAAGACATTAATTGGAAAAACTAAAAATATATGGAAAAAATTAGCCGGGCATGGTGGCACATGCCTGTAGTCCCAGCTACTCGGGAGGCTGAGGCAGGAGGATCTCTTGAGCCCAGGAGTTTGAGGTTGCTGTGAGCTAGGCTGACGCCACGGCACTCTAGCCCAGGCAACACAGTGAGACTCTGTCTCAAAAAAAAAAAAAAAAAAATACCCATTCCTTAGGATTTTTTTAGCTTTTAAAATTTTAATTTCTATATAATGAATTCTGCTCACATATTTACCTTTCTCACCTTCTTACTTCTCAATAAAATGAGAGGAAAAGAAATACAAAATAATAATTATCTAGCAGCACTGTCAAACTATGAAGGGGACCATCAAAGAAGCAGTAAATTTTAGGATTTTCTAGAAGATATGATGAATCTATGATTAAAACTGCAAATAAGCATATTGGTTCCAAGTGCTGAAATTGAATAATAAAGAAAGAACAACATCCTGAGAGATTTTTACTTCTTGGAAGATATATGTACCCAAAAGTCACAGAGGAACCTCTGTGTTCAAAGCAGTTGAGGCCAATAGACAATGGAGGAAAAAAATAATTTCAGTTTAAAAATTGTTCCTCTTTAATAGGGAACCCATTTCAGTTCTGGGAGGGTTTATATGAAGAAGAAACATTTAAATACCTGAAACTGTAGAACAAGAAGGAGGCAGAAAAAAAAGATGCCAAGAACAAGGTGTGGGGTGGAAGGTGGGGGGGTAGAAGTATTCTAGAAAATGGAAGTATCATGTGCAAAAGCTCTGAGGAAAGAAATAG
>NW_012138080.1:677542-691155 GCF_000956105.1 Propithecus coquereli
AAAATTATATACTTATAATGAAAAAAACTGTACATCTCTGAGATTTGAGAGACCAGGTAGACTATAAAACTAATAAAGATTATCAAATAACATAATTTATAAGATTTATTTAACTGAATTATATAAAATATCATAAATTATGGAAAATAAATGTTATTTCTATATTTCATTCCATGAAATTATTTACGAAATCATTTTAGTCCATAAACAACTTCTGAAATTTTGTAAAGTAGAATTTGTGCAAATGGTTCTATAATCACAATGAGAAAGCTATACTACTACCAAGAAATTAAAAACAAAGTTGTATTTTTTAAGCTAATGTATGCTAGATAAGATCAATGAGTGAGCTCAAACATGCCCAAAATCAATCATTCTCCAAACACATAAAAATGCTAAGCAAAATCAGAATGACAGTAAATTTATTAGAAGCAACAGTAAGTGCTAAAAGATAATGGAGGAGTGTCTTTTAGTGCTAAGATTTTAAAAAGTCAGTTTTCTAATGCTGCCATAACAAACTACCACAAATTTTGTGTATTAAAACAACACAAATTTGTTACCTTAAAAGTTCTTAGCTCATAACCCCCTTCCTCCATCCCTTTAATTCTTGTTTCATATTCACTTCTTCTTTTGACAACAGCCAGGAAAGGCTCTCAGCTCTTAACTCATTTGACTAGACTGAGCTCACCTGGGTAATCCAGGATAATTTTCCTACCTCAAAGTCCATGGGTTAATCACATCTACAAAGTCTCTTTTTCTATGTAAGGTAACATATTCACAGGTTTTAGGGATTAGGACATAGACATCCTTGGGACACTATTATGCTATCACACACCCTGCTAAACTGTCACATAAGTATAAAGAAAATGAAAAAAAAAAGGCATAGAAAAAAACTACTAAGAATGTAGAATTCTAGATTGACAGTATTTGTCCCCCTTGAATATTTTGTGTTCTATAAGTTGTGTTAAATAAATGCTGCTGCTGAAAAGTTTACTGTCAATAAGCAGGAAGTAAAACCTGGAAAGGAAGTGTACACAATGCTGCACAAAAACATGCTGGTTAACCAAAAAGTCTTGACTGAAATAATAATTATAATAACCATCATACTGAAAATTTGGAGGATTAAGCACAGTGATACTTACTGTGAAATAATATTAAAGTCAGTTAGAAAATAGATGAGGTAACAACCATTAGACCCTTACTTCTCTGATTAAAATTTAATATAAAATTAGCCAATTGAAAATATATGGGAATTGGATAAGATCAGAAAGATTACTGGGTTGCCATATGCTGCCTGCTTGGTTGGTTGATAAGACTTGCAAACTTTTTCTATGGGGGCCAGATAGTAAATATTATAGATTTTGCAGCCCAAACTGTCTCTGTTACAACTATTCAACTCTACTGTTGTAGCAAAAAAAGCAGCTGTAGACAATATGTCAATGTATTATCTAAATGTAATTTTTTAGAACCTAATATTGTAAGTGTGAACATAAGTGTTCCTTATGAATAGTTCGAGTAGGGAGAACTCTTCACGCTACTTCAAAAAAGAAGTGACAATCAAGAACAAGTTGATATCACAATCTAACAAAAAAATAATAAGCAAACAAATAAAAACCTTGCAATACAACTCAATCTATCACTATAAATGAAAAAAAGAACCTTCCTAAATAAAACACTAGCAAAGCGTTTTAAGTGTATTGAGAGAAAAATACTCAATGACCAAGTAGGTGATATCTAGAATGCAAGCGTGCAAATATATCAATACAATTTATCTCTGGTAAGAGAATAGAAACCATGTAATTGTTTTGTTAAGTGCTAAAAGGCATTATATTTATAGCTAACTATGCCACACACTTTAAAAAGTTTGATAAAATACAACCTTCTTACTAAACTAGAAAAGAAAAGGTCCTTGTTTAACATAATAAAGACATCTAATTCAACCCAATATACCTTACAATGACACACTGAATTAAATCCTTTTAATGTCAGGGAAAAAACAGATGGCTCAGGACATTGACATTGTCCTTGAAGTTCCAGCTAATTCAATTACATGAGGACAATAATTAGATACACATATTGAAACGGAGAAAAAAATAGCTTTTGGTTGTTATTACTATTTATTAAAAAACCAAGAAAAATAGCTAAAAAGTATTAAATTTATTAAAAGGGATCATTATAAAATAAGCTCTTAAAATTTAATAGCTTTCCTATCTATCAGCAAAAGCAAGCTGGAAATTATAATTAAATAGGAACAAACATTTTTAAAGCATAAAAATAAATATATAGGACATATATATACACACAAAAAACTAAAAAATGTTATGAGGGACATTAAAAAGTCATCATTAACTCATTATGCATATTTGTTTATTACTAACTTTTTAGATATTTGAGCACATCATAAAAAAAGAAATCTCTTGCTCAAATGCTTGGATAGATGATAGATAGATAGAGAAAGACTGGGTGAAACTCTACCTTTCTAGCAAGAGGATATCACTTAAAAATTATTATACATCCACCCAATGAAATATTATAAAGGAAATCAAATCTCATTATGAAAATAATATTTAATAGTATAGAAATAGTATAGAAAATAAAGTAGTAGCTTCTTTGTTACATATATAATTAGGAAAGAGGCAATAAATTTTCTCTATAAATGTATTCATAGAAGGAGAAAGATTCAGTCAGTAAGTAGTTTTGGAAAAATTGCTGGACTATTTTTTTTCCAGCTTTATTAAGGGATAATTGACAAAATTGTACATATTTTATGTGGTGACAGTGGGCACACTTGTCTTGTTCCAGTTCTAAGTGGGAATGCTTTCAACTTTTCCCCATTCAGTATGATGTTGGCTATGGGTTTGTCATATATGGCTTTTATCATTTTGAGGAATGTTCTATCCATGCCTATTTTGTTAAGAGTTTTTATCATAAAAGGGTGCTAAATTTTGTCAAATGGTTTTTCTGCATCTATTGAAATGATCATATGATTTATGTTTTTTGCTTCCGTTTATGTGGTGAATCACATTTATGGATTTTTGTATGTTGTACCATCCTTGCATCCCTGGGATAAAACCCACTTGGTTATGGTGGATTACTTTTTTGATTGGCTGCTGAATTCGGTTTGCTAGAATTTTATTGAGGCTTTTTGTATCTATATTCATGAGGGATATTGGTCTACAGTGTTCTTTATTTGTTGTGTCCTCTCCTGGCTTTGGTATCAAGGTGATACTGGCTTTGTAGAATGAGTTGGGGAGAATTCCTTCCTTCTCAATGTCATGAAATAATTTCTGCAGCGTGGGTACCAATTCTTCTTTGTAGATCGGATAAAATTTGGCTGTGAAACCATCTGGTCCGGGACTTTTTTTTTTTTGTTGGAGGATTTTTTTATTGCTGCTTCAATTTCATTGCTCATAATTGGTCTGTTGAAGAGTTCTATTTCTTCCTGGTTGAACCTTGGGAGGTTGTGTGTTTACAGGAGTTTGTCCATTTCCTCAACATTTTCGAGTTTCTGTGTATAGAGATTTTTATAGAATTCACAGATGGTATTTTGTATTTCTGTGGTATCAGTTGTAATATCTCCTTTTTCGTTTCTGATTGAACTTATTTGGGTTCTCTATTTTCCATTTCTGGTTAATCTAGTAAGAGGTCTAACAAGTTTGTTTATCTTTTCCAAGAGCTAAGCTTTTGTTTCATTAATCTTCTGTATTATTTTGGAGGGTTTGATTTCATTTAGTTCTGCTCTGACCTTAGTTATTTCTTTGCTTCTGCCACGTTTGGGTTTAGTTTGCTCTTCCTTTTCTAGTTCCTTGAGATGATACATTAGATTATTGATTTGTGATCTTTCTGTCTTTCTCATGTAGGCATGTAAGGCTATGAATTTTCCCCTTAGGACTACTTTTACTGAATCCCACAGATTTTGATAACTTGTGTCCTCTTTGTCATTTATTTCGAGGACTCTTTTGATTTCCACCTTAATTTCTTCCTTGACCCAATACTTGTTCAGCAGTAAGTTGTTTAATTTTTATAACTTTGTGTAGAATTGAATATGTCTGTTGGAGTTGATTTCTAATTTTATTCTACTAGGTCTGAGAAGATAGGTGGTATAATTTCTATTTTTTTGAATTTGTTGGGACATGTTTTGTGGTCTATCTTAGAGATGTGGTCTGTCTTAGAGAATGTTCCACGTGCTGATGCAAGAATGTATATTTGGTGGTTTTGGATTAGAATGTTCTTTAAATGTCTGTTGTGTCCATTTGCTCTAGAGTCCCATTTAAGTCCATGTTTATTTGCTTTGTGCTTGGAGGATCTGGCAATTATGATGTTGTCATTTATCTCTGTGTTAAGATCTGGTAGGGTTTGCTTTATGAATCTGTGTGCACCTCTGTTAGATGCATAACTATTTAAGATTGTTATGTCTTCTTGATAAATTGCTCCCTTTGCCCTTATGTAATGACCATCTTTGTCTTTCTTTACTATTGCTGATTTGAAGTCTATCTTATCTGATATAAGAATGGCTACACCTGCTTTCTTTTGATTTCCATTTACATAGAATAATTTTTTTCCATCCCTTCACCTTGAGTCTGAATGAATCCTTGTGGGTTAGATGTGTTCTTGGGGACAGCACATACTTGGCTTGTATTTTTTGATCCACTCAGACAGCCTATGTCTCTTGAGTGGGGAATTCAAGCCATTCATGTTTATTGAAAGGATTGATAAGTGGGATGCGTTTCTATTCATCCTGTTGGGGAAAAATGTGTTGCTTTGTTTTACCTCTTGAGTCATTATTATATATGGTCTCTGAGCTTTAGCTTTGGCTAATTTTACATGGGTGGGTTTCTATTGTGTTGACTGACATATAATGCAGATCTGAGTACTTCCTGCAGGGCAGGTCTGATCTTGACAATTTCTCTCAGTGTTTGCTTGTCTAAAAAAGTCTTAATTTCTCACTGATATAAGAAACTTAGTTTTGCAGAATACAAAATTCTAGGCTGGCCATTATTCTGTTTAAGAAAACTGAAGATGAGGCCCCAATCCCTTCTGGCTTGCAAGGTCTCCATTGAGAAGTCTACAGTTAGTCTGATAGATTTTCCTTTGTAAGTTACCTGATGTTTTCACCTTACAGCTTGCAGGAGTTAACTTTGTGTTAACTTTGGTCAGTCTGATGATTATGTGTCATGGTTATTGCCTCTTTGCCATGAATTTCCCAGGTATCCTTTTAGCTTCTTGTATCTGTATATCTAAATTACTAGTAAGACCAGAAAAGTTTTCCTCTATTGTTCCCCAAATAGTTTTTCCAACCCCTGTGTGATTTCTTCTTCACCTCAGGGATGCCTATAATTCTTATGTTTGGCCACTTTACATAATTCCATATTTCTTGTAGGCTTTGTTCCTTTCTCTTAATTCTCTGTTCTTTGCCTTTGACTGACTTATTTAATTTCAAGGTATTGTCTTCAAGCTCTGAGATTCTTTCTTCTGCCTTGTCTAGTCTATTTTTAAGACTTTCCACTGTGTTTTGAATGAATTTTTCATTTCCAGAAGTTCTATTTGACCTTTATTATTAATTCAATTTCTTTAGTGAATTTTTCATTTATTTCCTGAATTTTTTTGTGGTTTCTTTTTGTTGTTTTTCCATTTTTTCTTGTATTTTGTTGAACTTACTTATAATCCATATTTGGAGTTCTTTAATCTGTCATTTCAGTATTCTGATTTTGGTTAATATCCATTCTTAGCTGGTGTTTCCTTTCGGGGGTGGACCTTTCACTCTGACTCTTCATATTCTGAAGTTCTTTCACTGATTCCTTCTCATTTGGAGCAGCTATTGCTTCTTATTTTTGGATTATCTTTTGTTTAGATCGTGTCACCCCCAATTTAATCTCTAAGATAGTAGGTGATGCTTGTGGATGAAAATCAACCACATATTGTATGATTAGTCAGAAAATGCTGTAAAGGGCATGCAAATTGACCTTCCTGTCTATAGGTGGCACTTGCCAGAAGAAACAAGCTGCGATATTGTTTTGGGGTCCTTTGAGCATCTTTAGTCCCTCAGGAGAAGCATTTGAATGCCCCAGGTGTTGGTTGGGGGCCTGGAAATTCTAGGCGAGTCTTTATTCTCTGCCACAGCAGAGAGGGGTGGGAGAGTGTAGCTGGGCAGGGCTGGATTGGGTGACCTTGCCCTCAGGCTCCACAAAAGCTGGCAAGGTATCTATCTCACCAGGAGTCAAAGATCTCCCAGCTTCTAGGAAAAAAGACCAGGGAGGGGCTGAAGTGGCGCCACCCCAATCAGATAGTCTGCTTATGGAGGCAGGGCCATCTATGATTCACAATATGGCAGTCTGGAGCAGGCCTTGCACTTCTCTGCCCTTCCCTACCTGAGGTTCCCCCACCCAGCTCAAGCCAGCCAGGCTCCCCCATGACTGTGATGTGGGCCAGAAAGTTCCCTGCCCAGGATCCCAGCCTGAGCTAAGAGTGCAACCCTCCTGTGGGGGGAGGGATGCCCTGTGAACACGCTGCAGCTAGGACTCACACTGCACTCTCACCACTTATTTGCCCATGTGGGCTCTCTCATGTCCCAAAACTGATTCCAAATATCTACTCCCTGCCCCTAAGCAACAAAATCAAGATGTAGGGGTATGGGATCTGGCCTGCAGATCCATCCCCAGGTCCCTGAAGATCAATTCCTGACCATGCCAGGGAGAAACACATTGGTCCCAAGTTGTCCATAGGGTGTCCAAGCAGGTTTGATGTTCCTTTGCCTCAGGGCATGTCCCACTCTGATGGTGTCACTAGGCAAGCAATACCAGGAAGAGCTGGGGGGCAGGGAGCTGACAGTCTAAGCAACCCTCAGTCTGCTGCAGTATCCCAATATGAAAGGTCCTGAACCTCACTCTCTGTGGAGCCTCTCAATTATCTCTCTTGGAAGCCTTGGGTGGGGAAGGGAAAGGGGAGAAAAAGAGTCTGGATGGAGGAAAGATAGCCCTTTTGTCATGCCTGTCCCTCCCTCCAGGAGGCCACCTGCCCAGAATGTCCAGGCACTGGAGTCACACAGGTCACCCAGGATCCACTGGCCCCCTGTGGCTTCTGCAGTCTGGGTCAGAGTTGGAAAATGTCTGCATGTGAACAAGAGAGATGAAACCTGAGGAGCTGAAGCCCCTGGGGAGGACAAAGGTGCATGGTGGGTAGAGAAGCAATATGGTGCCTGTTGTCCCGGCTCAGATCTGTGGGGCAAGAAGTGCCCCAGGGGGGCTGGGGGCCTGGTGCCCTGTCCACAAGAAGCTTCCAGCTCACTGGCAGCAGCAGCCACTGGGCTTGTGTGGTCAGATAGTCTCTCTAGCAGCTTGGGAATGCACCGTCCATCAGAAATTCAAGGGAGGGGGAGAAAAAAAACACTCCACCTACCCTTCTCACTGGACTCCAAGGCTCTTGGGGGTTGATTTGTACTGATACCTTGTTGCTTCCTATTCTACTACACAACTTCATCCCATGGAGTTTCTGGTAGGTTCTGGCACATTTCCCTTGGAATCATACCTGATCTATGTTTGTTTGTTAGTTTGTTTTTTCTTTTTCATCTAAAACTTTTCCTTCTTTGTGAGATGATCTGGCAGCTGGTGTCTCTGGTCCCCCATCTTGACTCCCACATCCACAACATGTGATGTTTTGATATTTATATACATTGTGAAATAATTACCAGAATGAAGTTAACATATCCATCACCTCACAGTTACTTTATTGTGTGTGTGCACGAGCACGTGGCTGTACATGTCTACTGAGACTTAACATCTCCTCTCTTAGCAAATTTCAAGTATATAATACATTATTATTAATAGTCACCATGCTGTAAATTAGTTCTCCAGAATTTATTCATTTTACAACTGAAAGTTCGTACCCTTTGTCCACCATCTCCCTGTTTTCCTCACCATATCTCCCCCCACCCCCCACAACCCCCTGCTGACTCCTGGTAACCACCCCTCTATTTTTTGTTTCTGTGAGTTTGACTTTTTAAAATACCATACATTAATATAAGAGAGATCATATAGTATTCATCTTTCTCTGTCTGATTTATTTCACTTAACATAATGTCCTCCAGGTTTATCTATGTTGTTGCAAATAACAGGATTTCCTTCTTTTTTAAGGCTGAATAACTTTCTATTATATATTCACATACCACATTTTATTTATCCGTTCATTCATTAATGGACACTTAAGTCGTTTCCATATCTTGGCTTTGGTGAATAATGCTGCAATGAACATGGAAGTGCAGATATTCCTTCAAGATACTATTTTCATTTCCTTTGGATGAATACCCAGAAGTGAGTTACTGGATCATATAGTAGTTCTATTTTTAAATTTTTAAGGGACTTCCACACTGTTTTCTATGATGTGTGAACTAATTTACATTCCCACCAACAGTGTACAAAGGTTCACTTTTCTCCACACCCTTGTCAACACTTTTTATCACTTATCTTTTTGATAAGAGCTATCCTAACAGGGGTAAGGTGATAGCTCATGGTGGTTCTGATTTGCTTTTCCCTGGTGATTAGAGATGCTGAGCACATTTTCATATACCTGTTAGCCATTCGTCTGTCTTCTTTGGAAAAATATCTATTCAGGTCCATTGCCCATTTTGTAATCAGGTTATTTGGTTTTCTTACTGTTGAGTTGTATGACCCCCTTATGTATTTTGGACATTAACATTTTATTGGGTATATGGTTTGAAAATTTTCTCCTATTTCATAGTTTACCTTTTCATTTTTTTGATTATTTGTTTTGCTATGCAGAAACTTTTCAGTTTGATATAGTCCCACTTATTTATATTTTGTATTTGTTGCCTGCTTTTGGTGTCATTTCCAAAAAAATCATTGCCCAGACCAATGTCATGGAGCTTTTCTCCTGTTTTCCTCTTGAAGTTTTATGGTCCTTAATCCATTTTGAGTTGATTTTTGTGTATGGTGTAAAATAAGACTATAGTTTCATTTATTTGTATGTAGATATCCAGTTTTCCCAACACCATTTATTCAAGAGACTATTTTCCCCCATTCTGTATTCTTGATGCTTTTGTACTTGATTATTTTTCAAAAGCTAATTTCGAAATTTCATCCCTGTTCTCACTTTAAGATAAATTCTATATTTAACAAATTATAAAATCTAAGGAATCAAACTATCATAAATAATTTGAAAATAAGTAAATACTCATCAGAATTAAAAGGATTTTAAAAATTTTAAGACAAGAGAAAATAACTACACACAAAAAGAACATATTTGACTATGGAAAATATTTAAACTTTAGCATGCAAAGTAACCAAAATAAGAAAAAGCTGAAGTAATCATGCAGTAAACATAACAAAGGGTAAATTACTTTGCTACATAAAGAAATTACACAATTGTTAATTTAAACTAATCCCCTACTTAATAATTTATCCAAGGCAATGAGTAGAAAATTCACAATTTACTATCAATTTAAAAATGAAAACTTGCACATAAAAATTAAGTTTACTAAATTATCAGATATTTTCTCAAAATGCTAAATGCTGTGTCAGCAAGTGTAGTGAAATTGATAATATCAATTATTTGAGATAAACATTAAAGTAGAATTTTTTATATGAAAAGATTTTTTGTTTGTGTTTTTCTGAGACAAGGTCTCACCCTGGCACCCATGCTGGAGTGCAATGGTGTGATTATAGCTCACTGAAACCTCCACCTGCTGGGTTCAAGGGATCCTCTTGCCTCAGGACTACAGATGTGCACCATCACATCCGGCTAATTTTTTAAATTTTTTTGCAGAGATGGGGTCTTGCTATGTTGCCGAGGCTGGTCTTGAATGCCTGGCCTCAATCCTCAAGGTATCCTCCTGCCTCAGCCTGCCAAAGTGCTGGGATTACAGGCATGAGCCATCTTGCCTGGCCAATTTGGATGTACAAATAAAGAGTTTTAAGCATATTCAAACCTTTGAGCCAATAAATCCACTTTTAAGTTCTTGATATATCTAAGCCAGTACTCTTTTGGGCAAAATACACATTAAGAACATGTATGTTTATTTCAGAATTATTCACAAGACACTAAAAGCAACTCAAATGTCAACTAAATCACAATAATACCAAATAAATTGGCATTTAAAATAATTTGAAATTAACCAATTTTAAAAGAAAAAAAACAGTTGAAAACAGAGGTTAAAACACAGTGCTGCCTCTTAAATTTCATAAAGAAACATATATTGATAGTGACTTATGCTGAAATTATAGCAAATAGACATGGCAAATAATGAAGCAGAACTTAATTAATCTTGAATTCCCAAATCTATATCTTGGGAGAAGACGTGGAAAGAGAAATTGATGCATAATGGCTCCCCAATGATCCCATTTAAGAGTTAAATTTTGATTTATATAAAAATTCTGATTTCTTCAATTCACTTATGCTACCATAAAGTCTCAAGGTTAATGTAATTTTTATTAAAATGTCCATATATTGCAGCAAGAATTTCTTTCTTTATGATATATTTCAAATTTTAGAGAAAGGGAGAATAATATTACAAATATGAGTAAACCCAACACTTAGAATTAATAAGCATTTGATACATTTTCTGCATATATTTTAAAAATATAGACACAGGGGAAATCTCTTAATATTTTTCTCTATCTCCATTCCTTCTCCCATCCTCCCTAAAGTCAACCACTATCCTGACATTGATAGGTTTTCTTTCAAAACATGTTTTAATACTTTGCCTATGCATCTGGTATCATATGTAGGATTATATTATATCCTTAACTTAATAAGGGACAACTATAAAAAATCTACAGCCAACATCATACATACTGGTGAAATACTGCATCATTCCCCCTTAAGATCAGAATCAAAATGAGGATGTTCTGCTCTCACCCATCCTATTGAAAATCATACTGAAGGTCTTAGCTTCAGTAGGCAAGAAGGCAAGAAATAGAGTAAGGTAAGAAAAAGGAATAAAAGGTATCCACATTAGAAAAAATAAAACTGCCAGTACTAACAAATGACAGGATTTGGGATTTTCTATCTAGAGAAGGAATTGTACAAACATTGTGGTGTTATAAACATTGGGAAAAAAATTAAAGAACATCTAATAAATGGAAAAATATACTATGCTCATGGATTGGAAGACTCAATATTGTTACGATTCAATATTCTTCAAATGTCAGCTTCTTTGGGCTGATAGATCTAATATAGACTATATAGAGTCATTGTAGATTCAATACTTTTCCAATGAAAATATCAGCATTTTAAAATAGAAATCAACAAGCTGATTCCAAAATTTATATGGAAAGCCAAAGAATTAGAAAAGCCAGAACAATTTTGCATAAGATTAATATTGAAGGACTTCTATTACGTGATATCAACACTATAAAGCTATATACATATATATATGCAACAAAAAAGACTTCGGAAATAGACCCACTAATATATAGTTTACATGCTTTTTGACAATTGATTTCAACAAAGATACGAAAGTTATGCTATAGGGAAAGAATAGTCTGTTCTAAAAATTGTGTTGGAACAATTGCAACATCTACATGTAAAAAGATTCAAACTTCCTTCTCTACCTCGTACCATATACAAAAATTAACTTCAAATGGATGATAGACTTAAATATAAAACCATAAAACCACAATCTATAAAAGAAAAGTTTAAAATTTGGACTTTATCAAAATTAAGAATTTCTTCTTTTTGAGGGTGCTTATAAGAGAATAAAAAGACAAACTGTAAACCAAGAAAAAATATATGTAAATCATATATCTGATAAAGAATTTTTATCCAGAATATATAAAAAACTCTCAAAACTCTAAAGAGAACAATCCACTAAAAATGGGCAAAATGGTGAACAAATACTTCACCAAAGAAAATATATATTTTCATGGCAAATATGCACATGAAAGAATGTTCAAGATCATTAGTAATTAGGGAAAGGCAAATTAAAATTATAATGAGATACCACTACACACTTATTGGAATGGCTTTAAAAAAATACTGACATTACCAATTGCTGGGGAGGATGCAAAAAAACTAGAATTCCTCATATATTATTGGTGGGAATGCAAACTGTTACAACCTCTTTGAAAGGTGTTTGTAAGTTTCTTATAAAATTAAACATACACTGACCATATGACCCAGAAATCCGACTTCTAGATATTTATCTAAATGAAATGAAAATTTATGGTCACACAAAAATCTATGTATGAATGTTTATAGTATCTTTATTCAAAATTGCTAAAAACTGGAAAAAATTCATATGTCCCTCAACTGGGGAATGAACAAAAGTATTGTGGCATCTCCATTCAATGAAATACTGTTCAGTAACAGAAAGAAAGCAACTCCTTATACATGCAACAATTTGGTTGAATCTCAGATGCATAATGCTAAGTGGAAGATGCTACACTCAAAAGAATATATATACTGAATAAGTTCATTTACATGACATTCTGGAAAAGCCAAAAATATTGGGACAAAAAGCAGATCAGTTGTTATCAGGGACTGGGGTTGACTGAAAGGAGAGGATAGGAAATATTTGGAGGTGATGGAATCGTTCTATATGTTGATTGTAGTGGTGGTAGTTTCACAACTGTCTACCTTTGCCAAAAGTAGCAGGACTATATACCGAAATGGGTGAATTTTACTGTATGTAAATTATACTTACTTAAAAGTGAAAAAAATACTCATTCCGTTTTCATACTGTCCCATTCAAGTTTTATGTTTTCTCTTCCATCATTTCTTTAATATTTTGAACATGCTTATATTAAAATTTCTTTGCACTGTTTTGTGATTTTAACTTTTTGAGATATTTTATCTTCAACAATGGGTCAAGTCTTATGATTTTCTTTTTTTTTTTTTTCCAGGGTATTGTGAGGGTACAGACATTACAGTTACACTTTATATCTTTGCCTCACCCAAGTGCGGGTTAAAGGCATGGCTTCCCTCCCTTTAGTACTCCCCATGTCCTTTAGTTGGAGATTTTCCCCCCATCCCCCTAATCCCTAGAGAGTATTTCTACCATGTGATCAATGTAGTGTTGATCAGTTAGTACCAATTTGATGGCGAGTACAAGTGGATCCCATTTTTCTGCTCTTGTGGTGCCTCACTTTGGATAATGGGCTTAAGTTTAATCCAGGAAAGTATAAGAGGTGCTAGATCACTGTCGTTTCTTATGATTGATTAATATTCCATTGTAAACATATACCAAATTTTAATAATGCACTCATGGATTGACGGGCACTTGGGTTGTTTCCACATCCTTGCAATAGTGAATTGTGCTGCCATAAACATTGAGGTGCAGACGTCTTTACCGTAGAATGTTTTGTGCTCTTTTGGGTAGATGCCTGATAGTGCTATTGCTGGATAGAATGGTATTTCTATTTTTAGCTCTCTGAGGTATCTCCAAATTCTTTTCCATAGAGGTTGCACTAATTTGCAGTCCCACCAGCAGTGTAACAGTGTTCCTGACTCTCCACATCCTCGCCAGCATTTGTTGTTTTGTGCTTTTTTGATAGAGGCCAATCTCACAGGGGTTAGGTGATACCTCATTGTGGTTTTGATTTGCATTTCTCTAATGATTAGAGATGTTGAGCATTTTTTTATAAGTTTGCTGGCCATTATTCTGT
>NW_012138080.1:694327-711118 GCF_000956105.1 Propithecus coquereli
TTCTAGGCTTTAACTCTTGAATGATTTTACTTTGAAGAGTGTCTATTATGCTGTTCAGTGTGTAATGAAGGACTGAGTACTTCCTGTAGGGCTGGTCTGGTCTTTGCAAAATCCATCAGTGATTGCTTGTCTGGGAAGGATTTTATTACTCCCTCATAGATGAAGCTTAATTTTGCCAGATAAAGAATTCTGGGTTGGGCATTATTCTGTTTTAGTAGATTAAGGATAGGGACCCAGTCCCTTCTGGCTTGTAGGGTTTCAGATAAGAAATCAGCCTTTAGTCTGATTGGTTTTCCTTTATAGGTTATTTGTTGCTTTGTTCTCGCTGCTCGAAGAATTGCTTCTTTTGTGTTTACTTTGGTCAGTCTAATAACTACGTGACGTGGTGATTGCCTTTTCACATTGAGTCTCCCAGGAGTTCTGTGTGCTTCTTGTATCTGGATATCCAGATTTCTGGCCAGGCCTGGCATATTTTCCTCCAGTATTCCATGAAATAAGTTTTCCAGCCCTTGAGTATCTTCTTCTTCTCTCTCTGGAAGACCGATGATCCTAAGGTTCTGTTTCTTTATGTAATCCCACATTTCTTGAAAGTTTTGGTCTTGTCTCTTGCTTCTGAGTTCTTTTTCTTCATCTGATTTGTTCAGCACGTAGACATTATCTTCAAGCTCTGAGATTCTTTCCTCTGCATGATTCATTCTGTTCTTGAGGCTTTCCATTGTGTTTTGAACTTCCCTGAATTCCTCCTTCATTGACAAAATTTCTGTTTGGTTTTTCCTTAGTATTTCAATTTCTTTGGAAAATTTTTCATTCATTTCCTGGATTGTTCTTGTGGTGTCTTTATGTTGGTATTCTATTTTCTCTTCTGTTCCGTTCAGTTTCTTTACAATTCATAATCGGAATTCTTCCTCTGTCCGTTTAATCGTATCATGTACGTTGGTATCAGTTGATGGAGATCAAATATTTTCTTTTGGAGATGACTTTTCTCTCTGATCTTTCATGTTTCCTGTGTTCTTTCGCTGATTCTTTCTCATCAGACTACTTTGTCAAGGACTGGAGGTGCTGTGACTGGTTTATGAACTTAATTTGGGGGCTCCAAAGGGATGTTCCTTGGCAGAGCTGAAGAGATGTGCCTTGGTCTTGTACTGTCTTGGTGGGATTTTGGCCTGTTGGATTATCTCTGGCCTGTTGTCTGCTCCTTCTGCTTACAGAGATTAGTGAGTTTCTTTTCCTTGTTTAGCTTTCCATGAGTTGGGTCACTTCTGTGTGTGTGACTCCACTATCAACTACTTGGTTGAGGTGGAAGGGGCTGCGTTTAGTTATGAGGTTGCTCTCTCTTTTGTTGCTTGAATTTTGCGTGGAAGAGTCAGTTGTCCAGATATTCCAGAACCTTTGAATTGAGCTCTAAAATCCCAAATGGGACATACAAAAGCCTGAGTCTTTGGGAAATGTTTGCCACTCCCAAGGACTACTTGAGCCTTGTTACCACTTAAGATGTGGTGAGAAGAGCAGCAGGAATCAGCGTGCCTGAGGCAGTATACTTCAGAAATTGCTTGATCTGTAGCTAGGAGAGAGCTGCTAATATGTTATTCTGGGCTCATTAGGCACTCTTGTGGAGGAATTCCTAATGGGTGTGTCAGTTGGTGCAATTGCTAAGGACTCTGGTTGAGATTTTCCTTCCCAGACCACTAGCCCCTAAGATGACAACAGCCTGGGCACCAAGCGCAAGCTTTTGTGTTATGTTCTTGTCAGGTGTTCAAAACCGATCAGCTGTATCAGGTCAACAAACTGTCCCCTTTTGCTTAGTTCCAAGGTTGTATAGATTCAGGCTAGTCCTATCGGGAAAGTATTTTTTCTCCTTTCTCCCTACCTTCAGGGACGGGCTCTGTCCTGGAAGGCTGTGGGACGGGCGTTGGCTGAGACTGTCACAAGGCCCGGCCTGAAAAACGTCTTCTTTTGTTTCTTTCCTCCTCCGAGGGCAGGTTTTCACCTGCCAGAGGGGTAGATAACCCCTCAGACTGGGGGAAAGGCACTTCCTGGGGCTACCTGGCATCTCAGCTCAGGAAGTGGCGACCCTTATTATTCCACCCCTTCAAGGGCAGGGTTGACTAGCTGGTAAGAAGTACACACTTCAGGGCTGCTAGAGAAGCCCTGCCTAAGGCCCCTGAGGGACCCAGACCAGAAAGCAGCCTGTCCTGCTATTCCACCACAGCAGATGTGGGGTCAGTCCCTTTGGTGCGCAGTATCAGTGGTCAGATCATAGTCAAGGGTCATCCACCACCCCTACAGGGTCACAGTCCAGAGAACAGCTTCCCTTGTTCCTCCGCACTGCCAAGGGTGGAGAACTAATTCTTTGGGAGGAGGCACTGATTACCAAGTCACAGCGAAAATGAGGCTACAGGACCCCACTGGGAAACCAGCCTCCTTCACTCTCTACTCGTTCCTTCCCATTGTGGAGTCTGTCCATTTGGCCGGCAGATCCAGCTTACCAAGTCGCAGCAGAGAGGTGACCATATGTCTCAGCTTGAAGAGCGGCCTCCTTGGTCACTAGACACTCTTAGGGGTGTGTGCTGTCTCTTTGGTGCAAAATAGCCCCGCTGTGGAGATTCAACAATCGGGCTGCTGCGGTCGTGGGTTTCAGATATACACCCACACACATACACACTTGCAGAAAGAGAGTAAAAAGGAAGAAGAAAAGAAATAGAAGGAAAGAAAAAATGTATATATATAAAATAGAAAATAAGAATTAATAGAAATATGTATATAGAAAAAAAAGAAATACAAAAACAAACAAACAAACAAAAAATGACCCCTTTACTCCACCTAGAGGCAGAGGCAGGCCCTTTGGCGCAATGCGTGGGGGGTGGTCAAGTCGCCTGGCCGAGGGGGTGGTTATGTCGTCTCGGATCACAGCTCTACAAAAAAAAAAAGCGACCCCTTTACTCTGCCTAGTGGTGGAGGCAGGCCCTTTAGCGCAGTGCGATGGGGGCAGGGGGGTCGAGTCGCCTGGCAGAGGGGGTAGTTATGTGTCCCGGATCACAGTTCTACTAGCGGTCTCCCTCAGTTCCCCGTCACCTTAGCAGACAGCACCAGCGACTGAATGGAACAGGGCCGCTGGAGACCGCCTGGAAACTCGGCAGAAATATTGCTCTTTATGCCTTTCCAGCCCTTTCAGAGGCGGGGCTTGAGTCGCTGGCTGGGACAGACTGTCCGCAGATTCGGGAGAAAAAGTGACTTTACACGCTATTCTCCTCCTCGTAGGGCATGACCACCTCTGCCGCGGAAGCAGCGGCTATGACTCAGGCCGTTGCCTAGGCAACAAGCCTCTGGCAGCTAGGGGCTTTGGGTTCCCCGAATTGCAGCTGCCCACCCACTGCTAGTCAGCGCTGGAGCCGACTGCTCCGGGAGGGCATCCAGAGCCAGAGTCCACCATTGCCCTCTCCCGGAGCTGCCTCCCAGGGCCGCCCGCTGAGCCCACCATCCCCCCTACACACGGCGACTCTGGACGGATCCGTGGGTGACCTCTGTGCTTTGTCCCTCCCAGCGCCAGTCGAACTTTCAGCAATTTCCATGGGCAGAGCCTCTTTTATGGAATTCCCCTCCCCCAATCCGGTCCTGGCGGTCTCCTGTGGCAAGAAGCTGCCTCCAAACTCTCCCCTGTGGGCTTGGGCAGCGTCCGATCCGGGAAGCCCCTGCTTGGGTCAGTCCCTCTCCTCCGTAGCTGACCCAGCGCGTGCGCCAGCAAATTCAAAATGGACCCCGCTCCTGTCTCCACTCCCCGCCGCTTGTCGGTCAGTGCTCCCGCTTCGCACTGATTTCTGGCACTTGCCTACCTGCGTGGGAGTGGGGTTTGGTAAAGGAAGAGTCGTCTTCCTGTAAGTCAGATCTCACTGCCCGGGCCAGCCCGCCGATGGACTCAGCCCTCCCGAGCTGCACTCCCCACTGTTTGACCCGCACTCTCAGGTATTTGTGGGCACTTCTCCAGTTCACCTTTTTTTTTTCCGCAGCACTGCTTGTCCCTCGCTGCTTCTCTGTAGATTCACGAAGCTGATCCTGTGGGAGAGCGCCTCACTCGCGTGTGGGCATCCTGTTCCTCACCTCCCACTCTGGGAGCAGAGAGCCAGGAGGTCACCCCTAATCCGCCATTTTCCTGACCCAAGTCTTAGGATTTTCTTAATGACTCGACTTAGGGTTCTACCATCAAGTACAGTCAGTGTGAATTTGAACTCTTTGATGGTTAATTTTATGTGTCAACTTGACTGAGCTAAGGAATGCCTAAATAGCTAGTAAAACATTATTTCTGGGTGTGTCTTGGAGAGTATTTTTACAAGAGATTAGCATTTGGAATCAGTAGACTGATTATGGAAGATCCATCCTCACCAATATAAGCGGGCATCATCTAATTCATTGTGCATCCAAATAGAAAAAAAAAACAGTGTTGGAAGGGTAAATAGATCTCTATCTCTTCTTGAGCTCGGACAGCCATCTTCTCCTGCCCTAGACATTAAAGCTAGTAATTTCAGACTCTGGGACATATACCAACACCACTCTCACCCCCTCCCACCCCTTTTCAGCTCCCCTGGTTCTCAGGCCTTCAGACCTAGACTGAATTATACCGGTTTCCTTATTCTCATTTGCAGACAGCATATTGTGGGAATTACCAACCTCCCTAATTCCAATTGCCATAATAAGCCTCCTCTCAAATATTCATATATATATATATATATATATATACACACACACACACACACACACACACACACACACACATATATATATATACTATTGGTTCTGTTTCTCTAGGAAATCCTGAGTAATACAGACTCCATAGTTATTCAAAGCACAAATTGAGGTTATATATTCTATCTCTTGACTTTTCGCACCCAAGGCACTAGAAAATGCTAATTTCTTATTGCTCCTAGTGTAGGAGACAGTTTTTCCTATTTGGGCTTTCCTGAAGATAGCAACCCTTTCTACTTAATTTCTGTACCTCAATTTGCATGGATTCAATTTCTCATCACCTATCTACATGGGTATTAAAACCTCAAGGTCTTGAGACCCTCACAAGCCATCCAGTTCTGGTGACAGCTCACTACTCTGCCCGATTTCAGTCTTTCTTCTGGCACCAAAGCTTTCCATTTCTTGGATTTATGTTCAAATATGCATTTAAATTATTTTATTTTATTTTACTTTTCTAGCATTTTTCTGTACTTAGATCCAGAAAGCAATTGGGTGGTATTTCATATCAGCTAAAGCTGCCATCTTGACAAAGTCTCACAGCAGTATTTCCTAACATACAGTTCTAACATCACTTGATTTTGTTCACACACAGAAGTGAGCTGGAGCATTGAGTTACTTGTTTGGACATTTTGAAAAATAAGTGTTTACCTTGGTTTTAGATATTTTGTATTTTAATTACCTGTTATATGACTTTGATTTTCTCCTAAATATTCTGTATTTTAGTAAAAACATGTTTTTATAGTGACCAATTTTTTTAACACAATGATAATCCATTTAGGTAGATTCATGATCAAACCAATAACGTGCCATTGATTCAATCAGCAAACATATAGGACTTGTTTGTAACTCTAGCCTTAGAGTTTAAGAAAACCCAAAAGATAAGCTGAGATGTGTAAAGTACTCATATAATGAATGTATTTTTATTTGTTTTAGATGATTCAAACTTGCAAATAAAATCATCCAATTTTATATAGAAATAATTTAAAACAATGTTTATCTCTTGTTTGTTTTATTGTTTTAAGAAAAATGTATCTGAAATGAATAATGAAGCTGCCAATGGACAGATGAGTTAATAATGTGTAATAGATCACTAGATTCAGAACATCTAACTGGAAAAGCTGGAAATGAGAAGTTTAAAGTTCAAGGAGGTCTGAAATCTAACAAGCTTAATCAAAGGAAAAGATGTGAAATGTTCACAAAAAGGAGTCTGCAAAGCCACACACACAGAAAGGTTCTGCTAGTGTTGGAAAAGAATGGCAACTTTTTCCTATTAAGAAAAAATAAAAATAGGTCACATTGTTGACCTTGGCCATCCTCTGGCATAGTCATGTCACAGTCTTAACACAGAGCACAACATAAATGGCCAAAGGCTCTCAACATGTGAGAACAATTTCTGAAAAGGGGGTAGGAAATCAATTCATACTAATTTTAACTCCCTCTTGTTTCTGCAAAGGCTCATCTTGATTTCTTGGTGAACTTTAACACTCTTAGTCTCCTTGACACAGTTCAGTTTTCATACAGTTCCCCTTAGACTACAAAAGAGATCACTGGACCATAGACAGTGCAACAGATAAACATGACCTATCTTGTACTAAAAACGAGCATGTCATGCTGAGCTAAAAGAAAAGAATTATTCAGGGTAAATATCGTCCAGATGATAGGACCAGATCACAGGCAAAAATACATTAAGGTTTGCCTTTCAAAATGGCACAGCAACTTTTCATACTCATCAAAAACATCATCAGAAGACAGCTCTAAGTTTAAAAGTAAATCTCACTCCCTTATCACTGTCTAGTGTTACAGAGCAGCTCACACATCATGGAACCAATCAATCAAAAAAACCCCACTCACTAAATATAAACTTTTGTCCATTTTTCCTGAGCAATATTGTGAAAATGAGAGAAATATAAGACTATCTTATATTTCAATAATAACTTGTTATTTACAAAATACTTTGATAGCTGTTAGTGTAGGAAAGCTCATAGAATATAGTTATGTTCTTCTCATTTTCCCATTATAATAGTCACACACATGCACAATTAAAAAGTAGAGAATATGGGGCCGGGTGCGGTGGCTCACGCCTGTAATCCTAGCACTCTGGGAGGCCGAGGCAGGCGGATTGTTTGAGCTCAGGAGTTCGAAACCAGCCTGAGCAAGAGCGAGACCCCGTCTCTACTAAAAATAGAAAGAAATTAATTGGACAACTAAAAATTAGCCAGGCATGGTGGCGCGTGCCTGTAGTCCCAGCTACTCGGGAGGCTGAGGCAGAAGGATTGCTTGAGCCCAGGAGTTTGAGGTTGCTGTTAGCTAGGCTGACGCCACGGCACTCACTCTAGCCCAGGCAAAAGAATGAGACTCTGTCTCAAAAAAACAAAAAAAAAAGTAGAGAATACAAACCATGTGTTAAGTCTATGAAGAGTTGGGAAAAGGAAATTTATGAATTTCCATGGCCATAGGGATGAATGGAAAAAAATACATCCTTGAATATTCCAAATTCCATTCCCTGAAACAGAATGGCAAGGACTGCCTCAGAACGACTTTGATCTACTTCCCAGTCTTTGCCTCTAATATGAGCATGCAGAGCCTGTATTTACCAGTAAACCAGTGAGCACTCTTTAACTATAAGAGGCAAACAATCTGAGTTTGCCAGATTTCACCAGTAAACTTCCCTGCCATCAATAACTCTATTTACACATCCATTTAGGCAATAATGTTTCTAATATTCAGTATAGTTTTAAATCTTGATTATGGCAGTAGTTACGTGATTGTCGTTTGGCATTTGCCAAACTTAGAGAACTGCACACAAAAATAGTAAATTTTGCTCTATGTAAATTATTGCTCAGAAAACAAAAAGCTAAAATATATATTAATACAATATGATAGCTAAGAAGTGGTGGGAGGTGGAGGCACTGTTGTGAAGAATCTGGATATAGTTACCTAGGGAAAAGCATTACTAGTTAAGTGTTGGAGCCAGGGGTAGCGGCGCACACCTGTAGTCTCAGCTAGTGGGGAGGCTGAGGTGGGAGGATCGCTTGAGCCCCAGGAGTTCAACACTGCAGAGAACTATGATCGTGCCATTGCACTCCAGCCTGGGCTACAGAAACTTTGTCTATAAAAAAAAAAAAAAGTAATTGTAGGGCCAGATAAATCCTGGCAGGCTGACAAAATCTTTGGGAAATAGATTTTATTCACCTCATAGAATTTACCAAACTAGGATCCAAAGAATGTTCATAGACGTATAAAAATAATATGTTCTGGCCAGGCATGGTGCTCATGCCTGTAATCCTAGCACTCCGGGAGGCCAGTGTGGGAGAATCATTTAAGATCCTGAGTTGGAGACCAGCCTAAGCAAGAGCGAGACCCCGTCTCTGCTCTGCTAAAAATAGAAAATTAACTGGTTGTAGTGGAGCATTCCTGTAGTCCCAGCTACTTGGGAGGCTGAGGTAGAAGATCGCTTGAGTCCAGGGTTTGAGGTTGCAGTGAGCTATGATGACACCACTGCACACTAGCCAGGGTAAAAGAGCAAGACTCTGTCTCAAAAAAAAAAAAAAAAATGTTCTATACAAAATACATTTAACCATAACTAATTTGTAATTTATTATTAGGCTTCTTTGTTACAGGACTTCTCTGAGTACTTGATAATGCATTTCCAAGAGGGAGAAGTGGCATGTTGCATTTCCCAACATTATTTGACCATTGAACACTTTTCTCCTTACATTTGTGAAATTCTCTGGCAAACAAATGGCAATCAGAGACTAATTTGACCCTACAGATAGAGAGACACTAAAATTAAAATTAGGAGAAAATCCCATGCTAAATGATTAGCTGCTGGGCAACATAGACTGGGATAGAGCCCATAAATACTGACTTTCAAACCATAGACAGATCTAGGTGCAAATTTTCTAAGGGCTAAAATACCCAGTTGAGGGAACTAAAGATACAAACACTCACCCATCTAGATGTCTCTGAGTTCAAGGGTAGATAAATGAAAAAATATATATAAATACATGTTGCATAAAATATATGTTTATGTTATATAAATATATTAAACTACTAAAACATAAAGGGAAAACAAAATTCCTTGAAAACTTGGAATAAAAAATTACTTCCCACATAAAAAACAAAAAAAATTGTGTGGTTGGGTGTGGTGGTCCACACCTGTAATCCCAGCATTTTTGGAGGCCAAGACAGGAGGATTGCTTGAGCCCTGGAGTTCAAGGTTACAGTAATCTATAATCACACCACTGTACTCCAGCCCAGGCACCAGAGCAAGATCTTGTCTCAAAAAAAGAAAGAAAATCATGTGAAACATTTATTCAGTGTACCAAAAAGAGCTGAAGAGAGGAGTTTTATAAAGCAGAAGCAAGGAGTCATAAGAAAGCAACATTCTGAGGTGAAATTGAACAAGAAAATAAAGTTGGCTAAAAAATAAGCAAAAAAACAACTTTGGAAAATAACAGCAGAATAAAAATTAATCATTGTAGCTGGAAAAACCACAATTGACATTAGAGAAAACTAAGTAATAAGAAGAAAAACTCAAATGGCTCTCTCAGAGTTAGAAGAAACAGATAAGGAGGGTAAAATCCGTACATGTTGACATAACTTCCAAAATTCATCACACTCTGGCCCTTGCCTAACTCGTCTGACTCATTTTAGCAGCATCTCAGCCCCTCCACTAACACATTCCACATTTTAGCCTTAAATAATTACTTACAATTCCCCATGATGCTACTCTTTCATTTCCCCAATTTAAGAGCATCAATTAAGGAGTGAAAATGTCAGTTCAAAGTTCTTCCAATGACTAGCCTTATGATCTCGAACAAATTACTTAACCTTCCAATGCTCCAGGTACTTCATCTGTAAAATAGGGATCATACCACAGGCTTTTTTCTCAGCTTTTAATGTTTTGCCTCTTCTTTTCCAAATAGCTAAATTCTACTCTTTCTTTAAACTCAAATCAGTGTTTGTGGGTTAGTGAACCATTCCCTAGTCTCCTAGTCTAGGTTAGACATCTTAAAAGCCTCTGATTTTTAAAGACAAAGTCTAATGTCTTTACTATTTTATCTTTTGTCATCTAGAAGAGTGGTACATTAAAAAATTCCAAAAAATGTCTATTGAAAGTGCAAATATATGAATAAACAGATTAATGATAAAAAGCTGTATAATTCTAAAATTGGGGCACAAAATGAAGATATTAATCTGGTTTAGGATGATAATAATTACTAGCTAACTAGAAATTTATAAAGAGAAGATATCGGGCACCCTGTAAAATCATGTCTTCAATCAGAAACTAGGCTGGGCGTGGTGGCTCACACCTGTAATTCTACCACCTTGGAAAGCCAAGGCAGGAGAATCTCTTGAGGTCAGGAATTTGAGACCAGCCTAAGCAAGAGCGAGACCTCATCTCTACAAAAAAAATAGAAAAATTAACCGGGCATGATGGCACGTGCCTATAGTACCAACTACTCAGGAGGCTGAGGCAGGAGGATCGCTTGAGCACGGGAGTTTGAGGTTGCAGTGAGCTGTGATCATGCCACTGCACTGCAGCCTGGGTGACAGAGTGAGACCATATTTAAAAAAAAAAAAAGAAACAAATCAGAAACTAATAGTTTCAGTTTTGTTTCAGTGATTACTTGGTTTGGGTGAAAATTGTACCAGAAATACTCTATGTTCTATTCCAACTCTAAATTTTGAGAGCCTTTGATTTTTAACAGATATAGTTTTCTAGAGATATGAACATCAAAGAATGGCTTTCATCTGAATAGTAAGAAAGAAGGAGGACATTCCGAATTAGGGAACATGTCCCAAGGCATGAACATTTTAGTTGTTTTGCAGTGAAAGAGAAATAAATTAGTAAAGTTAAATACAAGGAATAATGAAAATCCCACAAGATGCTAACAGAATTCAGTTTTGTTTCCTCATGATCACTACATATTGATTACCTGGAGAGTAGTAATAGAGTGGTAGTTAAACTTATGTTCTCTGCACCCAGACTACTTGTATTCTGGTTTCATTTTTGATACCAATACTCTTGGGCAAAGTTGTTAAACTCTCAGTACCTAAATTTCCTTGCCTATAAAATAGGGACATTAAAGGTACTGAACCTGTAAAGTGGTTCTAATCATTAAATAATTTAATACATGTAAATCCCTTAGAACAGCAACTGGTACATTTTAGTGTTCAGTAAATATAATCATCTAATTTAAGGCCACAAGGCATTTCCCATAAAGGTTAGATATGTCTTTCAACATTTAGCAAAATTAAACTCAGTCTTTCCTAAGCTAGAATTATGGCAACTCACTTCCACTTTAAGACAGTTTCCAGCACTGCAACACAATTTTATTTGGGGTAGCATGGCACTTAACGTCACAAAAGTCAAAAAAAGACTCTAATTCCTCTGAGAACATTCCATTCATTCCCACTGATGGCATTAAAAAATCCCAAGTACAGTTACATTAGAATTAGATTGTGCTAAGCAATGAGTAGCTCTTGAAAGCAAGATATCTCTAGAAAAAGTGCCATGTCCCTACTCAATCTAAAGAAAAATGTAACAGAGACTGTTTAAAAATTCTAAAAACTTCTTTCTAAATCACTCTGTATATGAGCCATTGGCTTTGTTTGTTGTCTTGAACTAGACTCACTCAAAGAAGTAACTGAAATATTAATCTGATCTGTGATTTGGAAAATGTTTCTCAATAAAAATATTCAAAAGCCTGACTGCTTCTCAGCTCTCGGATGAATTAAGATTTAACTCTGACATGAATTGAACCTCTCTCTGGGGATACTTCTCTTTAGGGGGCTGAGATCACAGAGTTCATCCTTCTGGCACTAGAAGCTCTTTGATTTTTGTCAGGGAGGCCTGCCGCCAGAGCGCAGTGCATAGCAACGTCAGGGTACGTCTCCCATGTTCCCTAATGAAAAGCTAGCCTGGAGATGGGGGCAGGTTGAAGGGTAAATTTCAAAGAGGGGAAAGGTCAGTTCTTGGTCAAAGTATGAAGAGCTTATGAAAGAAAGAAAACTTCGAAAACAAAGCATTAACATAAATTACTGAAAACAGCCTTTCAAGTCCTATAGAAAGAGATGAAGCAATGCTACCATGATAAAAGGCTCCCCTTTTTACAAGATGTATCCATCTTTGTCCTCTTCTTATTACGTCAGAAAATTATCAGAAATGTCGATAGATGATTCTATTTGAGTTTCTTAAAGAAAACTTTACGGTCATTGAAATTTAAAAAGATCCCACCTCTTGAAATCAGAAAGGTGATAAGGTCATGGTTAGCTTTCTGGGAAGAAAATTAAATCTGTAACTTTGCTAGGAGAATAACCTTTACTAATTGAGGGGGAAATGGTTAAATTGACATAACATTATAACATAAACTACATCAGTTTAAAGAGGTAGGGACACCAGTCAGTGTCAATAATCTGGTAAATTTAATAATCTATAAATAAACCAGATAATTATTTTTCCAGAGTGAAAGGTTTTGGAAGGCTGGAACATCTGCTGTCTGCATGGTTCAAGGGAATAAAATAACTGGCCAATCTTCATTTTCCTCTGCCGACCAACTGGGATGAATGATAAAAAGATGAAAATACTCAGAAAGACACAAAAACAAAAACTCAGCTAAGCATAAAGAATATGACAAATACTTCAGGTCTTTGCAGGCAAGAAGTCAATAACAGTGGTTCTCAAATATTTTGGTCTCAGGGCCCCTTTGCACTCATAAAAATTATTGAAGATCCCAGACACCATTTGTTTATAAGGATTATGTCTTTTCAATACTTCTCTTTCAGAAATTAAACTTTAAAAATTATATATTCATTAATTAGTTCATTTAAAAACCATAACAATAAACTCATTATATGTTAACATAAATAAAATTTTTTGCAAAAATCTCTATATTTTCCCCCTAAAAAAAAATTAGTGAGAAGAATGACATTCTCTTACACTTTTGCAAATCTTTTTTGATATCTGTCTTAATAAAGATAGCTGCATTCTACCTGTTTCTGTACTCAATCAGTTGTGATATCTTAACTTTGATTAAAAATATCAAGAAAATCTGATATCACACAAAAGTGTAGTAGGAAAGAAAAAAATTATTTTAGTAGCCTTTTCAGACAAATTTGAGTATTCTTGTTTAGTACTACACTTATACATGACAAGCGGTAGTTTCTATAGGGTTAGTTGTAATGTATAATAGAATCTGAGACCATATTAGCAAATTTTCCATGCTCTGTTACATTGAAATCCATTGGTGAATATTCAATTTTGAATGGATCTTTCATCCATCTATGATCTGTAACATCATACATTTGTCATTTGGAAAATAATGGTTCCCTGAGTTATGTAGATCTTTCATTACAAAATACATTTTTAAAATCCCATTGATTAATATTACCACAAATCTCAGTAGAAAACACTTTGACTATTAAGAAGCTGTCAAGTTCACACTAGTGGATACAAATTTTCCAGAAACTTAATTTTTGCTTGCAAGCTTAAATTTTATCATTGGGAACAAATACCGTGAGTTGTTTTCCTTGAAGTGACAGTTTCACTTTATTCATTATCAAAAAAATATTGCCAAATACCTTACATAATCACAGTTTGTCAGTCGTTCTTCCAAATAAAAATGATATGCCATGAAAAAAAGTGTTTTTGCATAAGTGCTTTTGCTCAAGACTACTGCGTTTCAGCGTGCAGAAGAAGTGCATTATGAATATTTCCTGTCTTGTCACACAGAATATTAAAAAACTTGTACTCCATGATCAAGATTTAATCAAAATAATAAGTTTTACTTTTTCACCAAGAATATTCTATGTGAAATTGGCTTTTCTTTCTTTTTTTTTCTTTTAACAGTGAGTCCAGTTTGATACTACTGCCTGGGTTCATGCTAAGGCACCAGCACTTTTAATCACCATTGCTTTTGCACCATCACTACAAACGTCAACACAAAGAAGCAATCGAAGTACAAGCTCTCCTCTGTATCCATGGGTTCCTCATCCAGAGATTCAACCAATCATAGATTGAAAATATTTGAGAAAAATGATAAAAAATAATATAACAGCTATTTACATAACATTTACATTTTATTAGGCATTATAAGTAATCTAGAGATCATTTTAAATACACAGGAGGATGTGCATAGGTTATATGCACATACTATGCCATTTTATATAAAGATTTTGAGCATCTGCAGATTTTGGTATCTGTGGAGGGAAGGGGGATGGGAGTGTGGGAGGTGTCCTGGAACCAATCCCTTGCAGATACGAAGGGGTGACTCTAATGTCTTAGTGTGATTATGAAAATATTTTTTACTTCTATTCCCTGAAAGGGTCCTGCAGACACCCATAGGGCCACAGACCATACTTTGAAATCTGATAAAATAGAGGAAAGTTGGCGAAAGCCCAGGGAATAAGCAAGTACTACCAGAGTCTGCATTAAGGAGCAGAGCCAATTTCTGACCCAAGCCAAAGGCACCTGATTTTTTACTGTTTACACTTGTCAATTGGAAAGGGAATCTTTGGAACCATAGATATTGGTTACTTCCTGAAGGAAGTCAAACATGTGCAGTCAACATTTTTTAACCTATGTCTTGAGTAGAAAGAGAATGATTCCAACTAATTGGATACAACTGTGTCCATGAGGTCTGGAAAGAATTTCACTCTAAATTAAAACAGGAAGTCTCTGGACTATAGAAAGAATGTCTTCCAAAAAAGATATGAAAAAATGGCTAATGTGTTGCAACAAGGAAAAGAAAGATGAATCCAGATTTAAAGGCAAAACAAAAACTTTGCAAGAAATTCCAAATAAGAAGTAAGCTAAGTACGGTATGATTCTGAGCGATCAATGAAGAGAAAGAAAAGATAATCCATCCTGTTTGATGCCAGAAAACTTCTCCCTTGAGTTGCTCAGGGATTTTGACACTGAATCTGTAAAGAAGGAACTATTTATATAGTTATAGTGATATGAACATTGTTTACTCATTTCCAATATACATATATAAAAAATTAATTAACCAATAGTCAACATACAGATTTCAATACAGTTGCAGAAAAACATGAAATGCCAATATTGGAGATGGAGGGCAGAAGAAATGGGAAGGGAACAGTAGAAGGTCTAAGAATATCCTCAGTAATAAAGAGTCAAGAGATACAATTGAAAGCTAATGGAATAAGAAATACAGGGAAACTATTAAGTATTTAATAGTAGTATTGAAAGTTACAAAGTTAAAATTTAGAGATTTAAAACGTGCAACTATCACAAATTAGGAAAGGTAGAGAGATAGGTATTGTGAAATGAGCTAAATGTTTTTTTTAAGTTCTGAGTCAATAAATAATGCTTAAATATGATAAATCAAGAAATTAGGATATAAATGATATTATTTAGAGAGCCTTAAGATTCAAAATATTTGATAACTATTATGACACAAACACATGTTGATCAGAACAGAAGTCTATATATATTCAGAATGGAAGCTGACCAGGACACACTCACTGCATGTCACCCCTGTTTTTAAAAAGAATTAGGGAAGTAACAGCTAGAAAAAAATCAGATAGGAACAGGCCAAAACGTGGGCAGGGTCGAAGTAGGGAACTTTTGCTTTTTATTAAAAGCCCTTTTGTGCTATTTTAATTTTTACTACATGCATGTGTTACTTTGGTAAGAAATAATATTAAAATATGAATAGAATGTTTCCATCCTATCAGTAATTAGCTCCATTTAAATATTGTGCTGCCATTCTCTTTATAGTCTATAAGCAATTGATGTTTGATAGAAATAAATTCAATAAAATATGATGGTAAACATTTCCTTGGTTTAGTGGCAGTTGTTTTTTAAATTTCTAATGTATTCTCACATATATTCTCAAGAATATATAAAAGATTTGCTTCAAGTCTTAATTTGGGAGATAATTCACAATTTTAATTTCTTTCTCATGATGACAAGGAAACAATGGAAAATAACATAAAACATATAGGTCATCTCTAGGGCACATTTCTTTAAAAGTTATCAATGCTTTTGAACAGTAGGAGATTCTCCTACCAAAATTAAAGATTATATTGGGAATTTAATTTTATGTTAATGAATGGGCCCTGATGAACCATAACTTACATCTACATGGCACAGTTAACTATCCTTTCTGTTCTTCAGATCACCACAGAGAACAGGAGGACTACGATAATTACAAGATGTATTTTGAGGACATTGCTTCATTTGAATTTATGAGTAGTACAATTAGTCACAGATATTGTTGGCTGCAAGAAATAAGTCTGTGAAAAATAGCCTTCCAAATAACATAGATGCCTGTGCTAAGAATTGGGATGTTGGACTAATTCACTCTGAAGGTGTCTGGAATCAGTAAAGATAATCATCTGTATTGTAAGATCAAAATGTAGCATTTACCTGCAATTTTCCTATGTCTCAAAACCTAGAAATCTGTAGAATTGTGCATACATGTACAACTATAAGAAAATGTTTATATCTATGGACAGCTGTTACACTACAAGGTATAAAGGTGTGGGAGGTGGACAAAGTCCCAGAATGCTTGGGTTTGTAGGGAGGAGCGCCTGACTCAGAGCAGTTTGGAAGGTACAGCCCATTTAACCAAACGCTTCTCTCTTAAATCAACTTCCTCACTCTGTGTAACATAAGAATATCTTTGTGCAGTATTTTGAATCTCCAGGGTCACATAGTATTTCAGGCCATATGGTGCTCTTCTTTTGTCTGTTTCAAACATTCTGGTGGTAGTTCCTTCTTTGTTTATATTTATTATTTAATTTTTATAGATCCTGTAGAATATAAATATACTATAATGTTTATACATAGTTTGTTCATACCTATGAGAAAAATAGTGGAATTTCTACATGTAGGTATATAGCATAGCTCTGTTAGAAACGGGAAAAAAGTCTTACTAAAGTGAGAAACATTGAATTATTCAAATCAAACAGCTTTGTGTTTGTATACATATATCTATAACCGCCTAATCAAAAGCAAAGATAGAAAGTTAATAATTCAAAGCTTTGATTATCTTTAATCAAATGAGTGGATTTTAAGGCTAT
>NW_012138080.1:711168-714080 GCF_000956105.1 Propithecus coquereli
CTTTGGGATTTCTGCTTCCCAGATGACTCTCTACAGTCTTTAACAGTGAGACTCTGTCAAAAAAAAAAAAAAAAAAAAAGAATAAAATCAGGAGCTTATAACGTGTGAGAATGAGTAGTGGAGACAACACTTTGAGAATGAAGAAAAAATGAAAGATCAGCATAGGCTGAAATTATGGGGGAATTTTTTTTGTTGAACGGTTATATCTTCATCCAAACTCAAGGATGAGCTGGAGTTAGATAGGTGGAAGCTGAGAAGCAAATATTTTAGGCCAGGGGAAGAAAATTAGCCTAAGTTTAGAGGTAGAAATGAGCACAGGAAATTTCGATGGCATCCTCATAGACATTTTCCAATACATTTAAAGTTTGTAAATAAGGTATTTTCATAGATGCAACGCCTATTTTCAAACGTTAGAATAATGCTGTTACAACTGTTAAACATGCTTCAAGTTGTATTCAGAGATGAATCTGCTAAAATCACAAAATATACTGTTTTCATGCAGACTTATAAAATGAAAGCCAAGTCAGAGTCATGATACTTTCTGTCTAGCAAGTAAATTCATGTCACTTAAATACAATAGTGATAGAGATTAAGTAAACTAGATTGTAGAAAATGAGTTAATGATCATAGTATTAGTATATATATTATAATTTAGGTAAAAGAACTCAAATTCCAATGGGTATATTCTCCAAAAATAAAATTTCCATCCTTATAATTCCTCATTAAAAATCTGATTAAGTCTTGTGTTATATGTTAAAACCATGAACTGTAGCAAATATATATAGGAAGATACTGAAATTAATTTTTAGAGTTAGTATTAGTTAAAGCAACAAGTTTACATAAATCAAACGTACTAAAATATTTCATTCAGAAATATAAAGTATTCAAAGTAGAGTTCTTAAGGGTATTATGACATATTAAATAAATGAGTATTAAAAACTATTTTAAGCCACATTATTTCTACCTAAGAAAGCAAGTTTAATGCACTAGCTTTTTCCCCATGCATTCAATTATTAATTCATCATTCATCCCATAAATATTTATTGGGCTCCCTGCCCTTGCACTACTGTAGAGAAAGCAAAGACATATGGTCATAATATTGTGTGATAAGTACTCCTGGTTATTTACCAAGTTAGGCCACTCACAGGAACAAATAAGGTTAATTACAAAAAGTTCCTCAATAATTTTACTTTGAAACTAACTGAGTTAAAAAAAAAAAAAGTTGCCTGCCTGCATTCGGTTTTATTATACTATAAAAGAGCTGGCAAGTGGAAAACTCTAGAATTATTATATTTATATTAAGGAAAATTAGGCAAGATGCCTATCTTCTTAACTTTATATTCACTTAATGGACGCCCATTCTTCATCTTTTCCTTCAATTATAGAAATTCTTGAAAGGCATTATAACAGGATCATTTTAATAAGAGAGAAGACCATCACACAGAAAATGACTGAATCATTCTCAGTTTAGAATTTCACTATCTATTTATTTATTTATTTATTCATTCATTTATTTATTTTTGCCTCAGGCTTTGGGGACATTAAGGCCATGTTATAAATCCTGGTCACTGCTTTTTCTAAAGAACAAAAATGAGAGTTTATTAGCATCTCAGTGGTTGCCTCAATAATGACAAAACAGTTGCTCATTACTGCTCATTAGTTTCATATTAGATTCATTTGCAATAGCAATACATCTTCTATTCATACTGATTGCAAAACAACAGATATGATTTGACACCTGCTGTACAACAGAATTCATTAGATAGTAATAATACAAATAGAAATTCAGAAGCCGGACTTCTATTTGCTTCTATGATGACTCCGCACAGGAAAATGTCTCTAAAATCATCTAGGCTAGAATAAGATAAATATGCATAGCAGATGATCAGGTTTTCAAATACTGAATTCTCTGTTTTTCTATCTACAGCAATGTTCTATATACATAATGTAATATTTTAATGAGTGGCATAATTTCCAAAATAATGAAGCACTTCTTACTATACAGATGAAATGAAATATTGAATTAAAGAAGCATGCTGAATAAAAAAGAAGCCCAAGACAATTTTTAAACTGTAAGATAAACTAAATTTTTTCTTCATACATTTCGTATCTTTTTCATACATTTATACATTAATCCATGGGGAAGAATCAGGTTTCAAAGCGTTCCTAATGATTCCTTCCGATATTCAATTATGTTTGTTTACTTGAAGTCCTTGTGGCTATAGCCACATGTCACTGCATATAATAAAAGAGAAACTTTCAACTATGATTCTTTTGTTTAGACTCACACCACCTAAATCACCCAAAACAGCACATAAATTCAAAATGAAATGACTATTTCTATTGTTCTGAAATGATTTAGAAGGAAAATCTAATGTCCCTTGTTTCGGGTAAGAGAGTCAATTCTTAGCTTTCTGTTATATTTCCATAGAAACTAAAGAAAAATTACATTAACCAGTCCTTAAAAATATATGAATCATTAGAGACATTATTTTGTTTCATTCCATAATCATTTTTTAGGTATTTATGATATTCCAGGGGTCATAAGATCATATCCATACTTTTTGCGACTAGAATTCAACAACGCTTACCAATTCCATCAGATTACAGGCTCCAAAGAATCTCAACAATGGCTGAATTCCTACCACATTGCACAAGTCTAGAACATGGTAGCAACTCAATAAATATTTGCTGAATGACTCAATGAATGATTACTGTGAGAAATAGAGGACAACAATACCTGCCCCTGGGTTGCTTATAATTCTGGTGGAGAAGTGAGTCTCAAGATGTATTTAATATAAGAATAAAATCAGTGGCGGTGCATGCCTGTAGTCCCAGCTACTCGGGAGGCTGAGGCAGGAGGATCGCTTGAGCCCAGGAGTTTGAGGTTGCTGTGAGCTAAGATGACGCCA
>NW_012138080.1:714500-734543 GCF_000956105.1 Propithecus coquereli
CAACCAGAAATTCAATTTTATAATGACAAAATACAGGCTATGTATAAACACCAGTTATATAACTTGACTGCTTACTATTATGTATTTTTTGAGTATTTATAGCAACTGATTTAAAGCCATATTTTGACATTTTTTTCTGAGCAAGAGTGAGACCCCATCTCTATAAAAAATAGAAAAATTAGCCAAGTGCCTGAACTCAGGAGGTTGAGGCAGGAGGATCACTTGAGCCTAGGAGTTCAAGGTTGCAGTGAGATATGATGATGATGCCACTGCACTCTAGCCCAGGCAACAGAGCGAGACCCCGTTGCAAAAACAAAACAAAACAAAACAAAACAAAACAAACACCCGGCCTTCACACCACCAGGCTAACTCTTTTTCTTTTTTTAAAGACATGCATATTCATCAATATTCTCTCCTATTCTTTAAAACATCAGTTAATGTCTAGTATAGTTTCCAGACTTATCAAATAAAAATATAAGATGCACAGTTAAATTTGAATTTCACATAAACAACAAATAATTTTTTAACATAAGTATGTTCCATGCACTATTTGGGACATAGTTATACTATAAAATTATTGTTTATCTGAAATTCAAATTTACTGCATGTCCTACATTTTTTCTGGCAATTCTAGTCTAAAACAGAGCATCACATTCTCAAAATCAATTGTTTTAGCAACCTTCTTTTCTTCTCATCATATACCCTGTGTCTTGTGGCCTATGATTTCAGCTATAGTTTTAATCCAGACTGAATCAAGGCAATATGGATTTATATATTTTTATTGCACAAAATTATGTTACAGAATAAGTTGTTTAACTGGCTAGATCTTGTCACTGAGGCTTTCTTGAAGATTGGGTTCTTAGTGTTATTTATACTTACACTGTTTAGAGCAGATACACAGCATTCTCCATTCCAGACTACCATTTTGCACACACGTGAAAAGGCATTCTTTCTTTACATTACTTCAAAGATTAATAGATTTTGACCCTTACTCAGAATCCTGTGTTTAATAGTCAACTCTCTTCCTGCTCATTCTCAATCTCTCTTTCTGTCTCTCTCCGTTTTCCTTTCACACACACACACACACACACACACACACACACACACACACACACTCTTCCTGACCCACCACACATCTGTGGGATTATAATAAACCTGTTACAATTCCAATCAAGCTAGTTCCTAAAGCCAGAGAAGTATTAAGTCACTGTGTATTATTTGAAGATGTGGTATGATTTGTATGACCTGTGTGATTTTTAAATATTTGTTGCTAAGTGTTTCAATAGAATAACGAGTAAATTTATTTCTTTAGAATGTGTACATGAACACCTTACCAAAGTTGTTTTATTAGAATGACAATTGACTATTTTCTAATCTGTTATTGTAAAGGTTTTAGCCTGTGAAACAAATCCAGACATTATTTCGAAATAGTGAGTGACATTTCAAATAAAGAATCTTGAACCTGAGCTTAGAAATACATCTTTGGACAGTCAAGTGTCATTTGTTTTGGATTTTGTTTATAAAAGAGAATGTTCTATTTTTTAATATTCCTCAATAATGGTTGATTTTCTTTAATTATGTCTTCTGCCAAAGAAAAGTAATACTCTGGCTGGGCATGGTGGCTCATGCTTATAATCCCAGAACTTTGGGAGACTGAGGCAGGAGGATTGCTTGAAGCCAGGAGTTCAAGACCAGTTTGGGCACCACAGTGAGACCCCATCTCTACAAAAATAAAAATAAATAGCAAAATAAAAAATAAAAGTAGTACTTAAAACAAAGAACACAGATTTCTCTAACTCTTTTATATATGTAGTTATATTAGGTTAATTTTTAAAAGAATATGTAAATAAAATTTTCTCTTCCTCAACATTTTAACTGAACTCTTTCAATAAATCAGGCAAATAAGACAAACATATTGTTTTATAAAATATCAAACATTCTTAAGCTCATCAGGCACTGTTTAGCCATACATTAGTTCTTCAAGTGTAATCGAAGACTGTTTTATAATATAACTGTATTAAATAATAGCATATCAAACTCTCAGCAGTCACAGTGAATGTAGAGACTGAAAAGGTCAATTAGTTGGTCATTATTCTAATGCCAGGGACTAGTTAGTTGCCCATTTACTCTAATTTCATATTTGAAAGGCTAAGAAATGCATAAACATTCAGGTGTTAACATTCATGCAGTGAAGAAAAGGCTTGCAATTTTAATTATCATCGGAAAATATTAATTAAGCATTGCCCAATATATTGTATCATGCTTGATATGACTGTATACTTAGCCAGGTCAGCCCTTATGGATTTAGATGCAAAAACTATTTTGTTAAGAAACCACACTTACACAAGGATTAATTTAATAACAGAAACATCTAAGAAGATTAAGATATTAATATTTAAAATATTGTTAAAATAGATTACTTTCTTCTAAAAATGTAGATTCTTTTTATGGTGACAAAAGTAATACAAACTTATAGAAGAAAATTTGGAAAATATAGAAAGTGTATAGATTAAAATGAAAATTTCTTACTCTAACACTTTTTTAGAAATCTCTTGCTTTTTGATATATGTTTCTGATTGTCTAAATATTGGGATTTTAAAAAACTGGGATCATGTTAGATGTTGTTTTTTATAATAGGATAATTAAAATTAAAATAACAGTAGCCAGGCACCATGATGTATGCTTGTAGTTCTAGGTACTTGGGAAGCTGAGTCCTGGAGTTCAAGGCTACAGTGCACTATGAACATGCCTGTAATAGCCACTGCACTTCAGCCTGGGCAACATAAAGAGACCCCATCTCTAAAAAAATTCTTTGTTAAATTTTGAAAAATTTAAAAGACAATGGGTGAAGTAAAGAGAAAATTAGCTCTAACTGAAGAAATGTTAAGACGCAAAACAAGTCTGATGAAATGACATAAAAATTCAGGAAGAAGAAAAAAATATAAAACACATAAAAGAGAAATTAAAAGACATAGAATAATAATTGAAAAGGTCACTAACAACATTAAAAGAGATAGGAGATAAATGCTTTCTAAGAGTTGTTGAAAATACCAAAATATAGATTAACAATCAATATTCAACAAAATAAAAATGTTTTAATCATAACTATACATATCATACTAACACAAAAAAACACTTAAGATTTCATTCAAGGAATAAAACACAGTGGAAAGCCTCAAGAATAGGGTAGATCAAATAGAAGAAAGAATCTGAGAGATCGAAGATAACACCTTTAAATTAAACAGGTCAGTTGCTGAGATAGAGCAGAGAAATAAAAGAAAAGAGCAAAGCCTACCAGAAATGTGGGATTATGTGAATGGGCCTAACATGAGAATTATAGGCATCCTGGCGGGTGAAGAAGAAAATACACTATTTGAGGATATATGGGAGGAAAATTTCCCTGGCCTTGCTAGAAATCTAGATATCCAGGTACAAGAAGCTCAAAGAACTCCTGGGAGAGTCATTGCAAACAGGAACACACCACAACACATAGTCATCAGAAAGGCCAAAATAAACATAAACAAGGCCTTCCTATGAGCTGTAAGATGAAAAAAGCAGGTAACCTACAAAGGAAAACACATCAGACTAACTGCAGACTTCTCAACTGAGACCTTACAAGCCAGAAGAGACTGGGATCCCATTCTCAGTCTTCTCAAACAGCATAAAGCCCAGCCTAGAATCTTGTATCCTGCAAAACTAAGTTTCTTATATGAAGGAGAAATAAAGACCTTTTCAGAGAAGCAAAGACTGAGGGAAGTCATCAAGACAATACCTGCCCTCCAGGAAGCACTCAGAACAGCGTTATACATACATCAGTACAATAAACACTCAGCAGTGTAAAATCATCCAAAAACTCAAGGTCAAAGGCCAGATACCACAATGGCTCAAAAGAGAAAACAAAGCAACAAAGTTCAACTCAACAGGACAAACAAAAATCTGCCCCACTTATCAATTCTTTCAATAAATGCGAGTAGCTTGAACTGCCCACTAAAGAGACATAGGCTAGCCAAATGTATAAATATACACAAACCAAATATCTTCTGTCTTCAGGAAACACATCTAACTCACAGGATGCATTCAGACTCAAAGTGAAAGGGTGAAAAACAATACTCCAGGCAAATGGAAGCCAAAAGAAAGTTGGCGTAGCAGTTCTGATTTCAGATAACTTAGTCTTCAAACCAAAAAAAGTAATGAAAGACAAAGATGATCACTATATAATGGTGAAGGGTACAATTCAGCAAGAAGATATAACAATTGTAAATATTTATGCACCTAACTCAGGTACACCCAGATTCATAATGCAAATCCTACTTGATCTAAACAAAATGATAAACAGCAGCACCATAATAGCCAGGCACTTCAACACCCCTCTGACAGAACAGGATAGATCCTCCAAACAGAAAATAAACAAGGAAACAATGGGCTTAAACAGATCTCTAGAACAAATGGGCCTGACTGACATTTACAGAACATTCTAACCCTAAACCACTGAATATATGTTTTTCTCATCAGCTCATGAGACATTCTCTAAGATTGACCATATCTTAGACCATGAAGCATGTCTCAACAAATTAAAAAAAATAGAAATTCTCCCATGCATCTTTTCAGACCACAATGGAATAAAATTAGAAATCAACTCCAACAGAAACTCGCATCTCTACACAGTCATGGAAACTAAACCACCTTCTGTTGAATGATTACTGGGTTAAGGAGAAAATTAAGATAGAAATAAAAAGATTCTTTGAACTAAATGATAAAGGAGACACAAGCTATCAAAATCTGTGGGACACAGCTAAAGCAGTCCTGAGAGGAAAATTTATATCCATAAATCCAAAAGATAGAAAGATCACAAATCAACAATTTAATGAATCATCTCAAAAAACTGGAAAAGGATGAGCAAACCAACCCCAAATCCAGCAGAAAAAAAGAAATAACAAACATCAGAACAGAACTAAATGAAATCAATAATCAAAAACTATACAGAAGATTAATAAAACAGAAAGTTGGTTCTTTGAAAAAATAAACTAGTACAACCACTATGATAAGTAGTATGGAGATACCTCAAATAATTAAAAGTAGAACTACCATTTGATCCAGCAATCCCATTACTGGGTATCTACCCAAAGGAAAAAGAGACATTCCATAAAAAAGACATCTGCACTTGAATGTTTATTGCAGCACAATTCACAATTGCAAAGATGTGGAAACAACCCAAGTGTTCATCAATAAATTACTGGATTAATAAAATGTGGTATATATATATATACCATAAAGTTCTACTTAGCCACAAAAAACAATGGTGGCCTAGCACCACTTGTATTATCCTGAATAGAGCTGGAGCCTATTCTACTGAGTGAAGTATCCCAAGAATAGAAAAACAAGAACCACATGTACTCACCATCAAATTGGTATTACTGATCAGCACTTATGTGCACATACAGTGGTAACATTCACTGGGTGTTGGGCAGGTGGAAGTGGGGAGGAGGGGATAGGTATATTCACACCTAATGGGTGCATTGTGCACCGTCTGGGAGATGGACATGCTTGAAGCTCTGACTCAGGTGGGGCAAGGGCAATATATGTAACCTAAACATTTGTACCCACATAATATGCTGAAATAAAAAAAAATTCAAAATAAAAGATTTCAGAGTTATCTGGGGGAGGGTACTTTTAAAAATTAACTAGGCAATTCCATTTCCAATAATTGGAAACTTGGGAATTTTGACCAATTCTCACCTCAGAGCAATGAGGAATGTTAAACCAAGAAAAAAAAAAAAGAAAAAGAAAAAGAAAAGCAGCTGTTTGAAATTATTAGAAAGGTAACAGGCAATAGGCAATGAAAATTTAGATAGAGAACTGAAAAGAAACTAAAGAGTCGAGCAGGCATTTGGACTACTTTCCCCTGAGTGTCACATGTGGATTCTGAAAAAACTGACCATCTGAGAAGCTGAGCAGAACTTTCATCAGACTTGCCACTGCCTTAGCACATCTTTAAAAGGGAGATGATGATAATCTCTACTCCACAGGGTTGTTATGATTTCATGACAAATGAATGTGAGTTTCTGTTTATTTTTGTTTGGATCTACTTATTACTAACAGTGCTGAATGAAAATAAAAATGGCCATAGACTAAAAACTCCCTATGTTTTTCCTATTTTTATTCTTATTTACTGCTGATTTAATATTCAGGCATCAGTGTGCCTCACTCACCCTTGGCTTGTTTACATATTGTGAATTCCAGTCTCTCAATGGATAAAGATAACTTAGTCTGTTGGTCAATTTTGCTTGCCCCATCAGGGAAACACTGTGACTCTTTTTGGTTAGAGTATAGGCCTCCATTTCTGACACAGGGATAGAAAATAGGCTATGTATGTTGGAAGTCTCTCCTATCTCCTACTTGCCTGTCCATGTAGCAGTTTCAGTGATGCAGGTGTGATTGTGACTTTTCTCGATCTGATTCTTCTGCAGAGTGAATCCTTTCAGTCTGGCACGTCTAGTGTCCTTCTCACCCCATAACACTCCTCACCATCTAGCAAATTAGGGTCATTGTCTGCCCCAGCTAGAACAATATCTCCACAAGGGAAGGCAGGGAATTTTCTCTATATGTTTACATAAAACAGTGCCTGGCCCAGAATAGGATCTCAAATATTATTTTTAATACATTAATAACCTTCCTTTTTTAGTACAATTGTGACTCCACAACTATTTCTGTGATTTCAGAGGCATTTCAATGGAGAACTCCAACAGGCAAAGCTAGCTGGCCTCCATACCTTGGATGTCAAGTGCATTGTTTTTAGAGCCAATCATTTGAACTTTCTCCAATGTATATCAATTTAAATATATATATATTTAACATCCCAGGACATCTTTTTTGGTAATGTCAGAGAAGACAATTGAAGTCACTGAATTTGCATCAAGAGCAGCAACTTTCCTTCAAATGATAGCTGCCCTAGGGCAAGGGCAAAACTGCATCCATATTGGTTAGACAGGGATGAAAAACTTGATTGGTCACAGACCCTGCTCTCTATATATCATCCAATGAAATTGGTTTTAGTTAGTAATATTAATGGTATTTCTTTTTTGGGTTGCACTTTTCACTTCTAAAGATCTTCCTCCATTTACAGTTATTCCACCTGCCAGTCAAAAGGCTTCTCTGCAAAGCTGCTAACGGAGAAGGTACTTGAACCGGAATTTCTATTAAGTGTTACATATAAAGATTCAGTGTCATTTCTCTAATAAATCATATTAAATTGTGGATGAAATATACAAGTTCTATGTCATGTGTTTTTCCTTTTGATGAATTTTTCCTTCCTAATAATAGCACTTAAATTCTTAAGATGTAAGAGATATGTTCATAGTATTTACCCCTCCTGACATGTTATTCTGGGGCCTGGTGAATATACAGGGCAGATCAAAACCAGTTCAATAAAATGAAATTATTAATGGTTGAAATTTAGGGGTTCTCATTGTTACACCACAGATAATGCCATTATCCGAACTAAATATCACTTACTATGGGGAAAACAATATCTAGGACGGTCATTTTCCAACAGTTCTCTGATATAGCTTCTAATTCAATTCAATTCTGACACTAATTACCTAGTTAGTGTTAGATTCTATAGGCTTAAGCGCTCAATCCCCTGTTAGGGCTCAGGACATACTACCCCAAAATATGACTGTAGGAGACCAGAATGTGCAACTCTAAAATACATTTCTTTGGCATATTTTGAGATGGTTATTCTGAGTAACTGAAGATACAGGAGTAGCTCTGAAAAGCTTTCCTTTTGTAAAAGAAATTTACATCTATAAAGGAAATCTATGTTCGTAAAAGTATCTGTATCAGGAAGAGGGATGCTCTGGACAACTTTTACTACCTGAGAGACTTATCTGCATAAAAAAGCAAACTTTATTCATCATACCTTTCCTCCACTCATCCTCCCATAACTTGTGTCACCACCAGGCCCCAGAAGCCCCAAGTCCCTATTCCTTTCTGTAGCTCAGGATGCTATACAAGTAAGTTTCAATCACCTGGCCCTTCTTTGAGTTTCATATTGTATGGGACTCCCATGCCTACATACATAATTAAAATGGTTTTCTCCTGTTAATTTGTCTCATGTCAATTTAATTCATAGCCCAGTCCAGCCAATGAACCTAGAAGAATAGAGAGAAGCCATTTTTCCCTCCCAACAACTGGTGATCACTGAGGCACACCACCAGCTGGGACCAGCTCTCTCAAGACTGCTACAGCTGTGTGATCCTGAGACTCCTGACAAAAATGCTGGGCACAGGTAAGATTTCTTACCACATCAGACCGCCAGACCTCTGCCTGCAGGGTCTGGTAGAAGTAAGAGTGGTAAAGAGTCTCATTGTCTTTTGCTTTTTCTAAATTTAGATTAGCAGAAGACATGTGTGAACTAGTTCTTGGATAGTGACTCTGGTGTTTCCGGGGGGATATGAGTGTTCTTGTTTCCAGATCTTTTCTTTTCCAGAGATGGTCATTATTTTCCTGCATCTCTGTGTTTTGTGTCATGTGCCATAAAGAGGAGAATCACAGAGCAAGAACACAGCAAAGGCCCTGGAATATAAGCCTGTCGTTGAGCCAGTCTCACACTCTGGTGAGTTCACATTCTCACTACACTAGAGTCTGTTTAGACAAACTTTACGGTGGGTTCCTAAAACAAAATAACTAAATGAGGTTCTCTTTTCATATTGTTTTATGCCCCAAGAGCTTGGTTTTTTTGATCAGTGAGAACATTCTCTGGTCTCTGAGGCTGGGAGAGCATGAATGTTGGCTTGTATCAGACAGCCAATTGAATAGGCTGGAAGCTCTATACATAAGGTGCTAAGCAGCATTCTCTTTGTCCAGCCATTCCAGCTCTCAGGGGAGTTTGTCTTAAGAAGGACTCCCAGTCCCTAAGAGCCTTTCTTATCTCAGCCTTCCATTACTTGGTCAGTACTGGGAAACCGAATCTCGGTAATGTCTGCTCAGTGTCAGATTAACAGGTCAGTGACTGGAGGCACCCCACATGTCCAAGGGAGACTGGAGACACCATCGTCACAAACACTAGTCCTCCGACCCGTAGCAATGAAAATCTTTGCTTTTTTAGTCTATCTCTGGAAGTGAACTTTTTGGATCATGGCAGCTGCATCTTCTGTGCCCATTTTGGGAATGCAACTTTCATCCATGGTATTCTAAACCCAGAAAGTTATCTCTGGGTCTTTCCATGAAAAACTTATTGGTTTGAATTACATCTGGGATAAATAAATTGTCTATATTTTAAAAAATTTTTAGAGAGGTCTCATTCTAAACAACTGTCTTACTGATATCTATGTAAAGATAAACTTGAAAGACATAAAGGACTATAACTACTAGCCTTGGGGACTCCCTTAACAAGACTGAAAGGTAGAAATCAGATTTAGAACAGTCAAAATCCTCTAAGCCCACCACAAATTTCCCTTCTCTGCCCTTATATACTCCCCAACTTCCTGTCCCTGATCCTCTAGAAGATAGTTTGGAGCTCTGGGCCCCTGATTTAAAACCCCCCTTCAAATATGGGTCTATTTCCTCAGTAAATTTCTTTAGTGCAGAAGAAAAACATTTGTAAAAATTAGTTTGAATTATGACTCTTGCTTTCGGGTACCCATTTGTTATTGCTCCTTTCCTTTCCATGAACAACTATTGTTTTCCTGTTTGTTTCTCTCTCTCTCTCTCTCTCTTTTTTTTTTTGTCTTGAAACTTGGCCTTGACTTTCTGTCTGCTGGGGGCACACAGGTTATCAAGCTTGCATGCACAGGTAGCCAACCAAAAGTTTGGCAGCCCCCAATAATATGGCTGGACAGAAATGTAGGTTGCACCCAATTTGCAGCTGGTGAACCAATTGTTGCCAGCTCTCAGGGACGTTGTCTTTCTTTTGGCTTTCTTTGGGAGTGGCTCTGTGTCATGGAAGGGCTGCATCTTTTTGTTCCCTCTTTGGAGACACCTCATGTATCCATGGTTCAGCCACAAAAGACTTATTAGTTTTGGTCTTGAGTCACTTTTTTGGTATACCTTTGGTCTAGAACTTTGGTTTATATTCAGAGCATAATAGAAAGTTTCTTTTAAGGCCTTCTCTCCTAAGCTAAAATGGAGCTATATACTCAGAAAGGAAGAAATTGATTTATTAAACACTCCAAAAATGAAGACCTCCAAATCTAAAACAAGAAATCTTTTGATTTCCATCTTAGTTGGAAATCTGCTCTCTGATATAAAGGAGCAAATTGAAGATGGTCAGCCCCTTGATATTGTTAGGTAGATAGTGAGGGATTCCGGGTCTCCTAGGGATGACAGTAGGTGCTATTGCCCCCATCCTTGTCCTGCCCAACCCTAATTCTCCATTCCTGGGGGAGGAGGGAATACCCTACAAATCTGCCAATCAGAGCTTGGTGCGCCAGCTGCAAAAGAATGCACAGGACTCTCTAGCCCACAGGACAACCCACATGGGTACCATAAAGTCCAAAAAGTGACCTAGAACCCACATGCGCAATAAGACTCAGGTCATACAGCTCCCTAACTGTCCAATCAAAGCGGTTCTATGGTGACGTTTGAACCACGGAGAGGTCCCTATCCAGACACCATAAAACAAGACCCAGACCATAACCAAGCTCTCTTTTCCTGCTGCTACAACGGGGCCGGTCATCATCTGTGATATATATATATATCATGCTTTGCAAATCTATGTCTCGCTCTTCCTCTGTAATCCTATCTTGATCCCGCTCAATAAACTTCACCTCATACTTGCCTAACTTTGGTGCATCTGGTCATTCTTCGACCATGAACGCACTGAGAACTGACATTCCACACTAAAACCTGACCATATTATTCCCAATTCTTTGAGGAATTAAAAACAACTGTCCTTCTCTTACAAATTGAGTCCTTACAAAAACAGAAATGTGCCTCAAAAAACAATTCAAAGTCTACCTATCCCTTTCACTAATCCCCAGACCTCACTTATTTATCTTAAGGTGCTTGAAGATACTTTGAAAAATCAGGATATTGTGGTGCAGTGGCACATGCCTGTAGTTGCAGCTACTTGGGAGCTGACACGGGAGGGTAGCTTGAACCCAGGAGTTGGAGACCAGCCTGGACAACAAAGCAAGGCTCATCTTAAATATATAAATAAATAAGACACTGGAAACAGAACTGTCCTACTTTTAAGACGAAGAAGAAAATATTTAAATAGTAATTAATCTAGACCTCTAATAATAGGCAAATATGCTCCCCAAAACTCCTTCTTGGTGAAAACTTACATCCTTTCTCTGTGCCTTTGAGTTGTAAATTTTCTACCCTGCCCTACCCATGAACCATCCCTTTTGAAATGCAAACTTCAGGACCCTGATTCTCAGCAAAATAAAAAATTTGAAAAAAAAAAAAAAAAGGAAAGAAAATGCATTGTTGGAGAAGGGAAAAAGTGTTCTAATGCATCCAGAGTAGTGAACTTGTGAGCAACAGAAATGAGGGGCTGGAAGCTGGAACCTGCAAAGCTATTAAATAATAATAAAAAAAAAAAAAAAAGGAAAGAAGTATTTGGAAACTGGCAAATAAACAATCTTAAGTAGCCATCTAATCAGGTAACCTTAGCTTTTCCCATTTGCCAGTTCCAGCTATGATTTTATAAGTGAATTTTGAATTATCAGATCTGGCATGTGGCTAAAGTTTGAGTGAGAGCTGTAAGATCTGCTTCCATCTGTATTTTTTTTATATATTTATGTACATGTGTATATATGTTATGGGGCAATGTGCTATTTTTCTACCTCTGGATGAGCTGTATTTCATTGGCTTAAAGAAAAATAGTACTTATAAAAATTATTCTCTCAGAAAAATTATGTTCATGTGACTTCAGTAAAATTTGAAAAATGAGAATATGGCTGGCTTAATTAAAACATTAACCCAACTAAACAGCTAAAACATTAAACAATTAGAGAAATTGCCATTTCTTTATAGTTGTCAGCATTAAATATAATTCAGACACAAAATTTTTTACCTTAATTAGAGATTTCAGATCCTAAAACTATGGATTCAGCATAGGAACAAATGTGCAAGTAAAAGGGAAGTGTCTGTTACTTTGTGTATATCAAGCACAGCAGTAAAACAAAAATTTGATTATTTAACTTTTTACATTTTTGGTTCTGAGAAACTTGCCTAACATGCAGATGTTGTAGAAATAGTTAATGGATATAGCTTAAGATGATGGGTAGCTTTATCTAATGTCTCACTTAATTTTCATAAGTAATCTAAGCATATTCATTAAGAACAAGTGAATTAAATAAATGTGAGATAATAGTTGATAAGTGAACTTTTTAACGTAGTTATGTTTTATAATATTTTTGCTTTAAAAAGTTTCCCAATCTTATTGGTAACTACATCCTGAGATGATGGATAATTCATTGAATGTCTAGGTCATTTCAAAATAAGATAAAATACTGAAGCATTTATTGCTGAATGTAAGTTTAAGTTTACTTTTAGCTTCTTAAATTTTATAGAAAGAAAAAATATATTTGGATCTGTTAGTAAATATGTCCTGTTACACAATGAAAAACTGTTCTATGAGGAAGCATATGTTTCTAAAAATTATGAAACATGTATTCATAAAATGTTGGTATATGACAGACAGTTCAAAATTGCTTGCTTCCTAGATTTTTACTGGAAATTAGGATTACTAAGACTTAAAATTCTATTACATATGGTCCCTGACTTACAGTGGTTTGACTTAAAATTTTTCAACTTTACAGTGGTGTGAAAGTAGAAAGGGTAGGAGAAACTCTTGTAATCCTGGGCGGCAGCAGTGAGCCACAGCTTTTAGCCAAATGAACACGAGGGGAAACAACTGATATTCTACAACGTATTGTATTGCCAGATGGTTTTGCCCAGCTGTAAGCTAACATAAGTATTATAAGTGTAAGAGTGTTATAAGAAGTGTTATAAGCCTATAAGCTATGATATTCAGTGGATTAGGTATATTAAATGCATTTTCAACTTACAGTATTTTCACCTTATGATGAATTTACTGGGATGTACATAGCCTCATAAATTGAGGATCATCTGTATGTAATTAAAACTACTAGGAATAATGAGGGAAGCAACTCTGTATGTAAAGTGAACAAGGCAAGTAAGATGTTATAAGGTATGAAGATGTGATTTTGTTGAGGAGAAAATAATTTTGCCTAGTTTAGAGGGTATTTAAAGTTTTTTTCAGAATGAATGAAGGAAAGATGGACAAAAACTGAATGAATATAAAAAGTTGGGAAGAGAGAGAGAGTAAATTTTGTGTGATCTAACTAAATAAAGGTGAATGAATTTATTATAACAGTTTTTAAAATGTGCCCTGATATCAAAAATACACTGGTGAAAAACTAGAATTTGGTCTTCTCTTTTAAAAATATGATTTTCTTGTAGTATTGATAAGAGATCGTAAAAGATTTTTCTTTATTTACCTTTTTGAATGAGCTGCCAAGGGGGTAAAAAAAGAGATTCTATGTTTTCTCAAAATAATTTCCTGGGCTTCATGTTTTCTTTATTAGGTCTTTGATTACTTAAGAAAACTGAGTTTTCTCATTTTTAAAAGAACTAAGTCTTTTTCTACAACTTATAATTTTTCTATATTTTCCTTTGAAATCGTTTGTCACTTTGTATCATTTCATGTAAGTACCACGCACCAACTGATGGCCCCACTGGAGCTCTATTTTGGTATTATTTCAAAGTGGTGTGTGATTCTACTTAATCAAATGTTTTAGACATCTTTATATTTTTGACAAACTTCCCACAATCAAATTCTAAATTAAGTCTTTTTGACCTCAAATTAACTTTGAGATATTTCCAGATGGGGCTCTGGAATTTCTCAAAATTAAATTGTTCTCCCGTATAAAAGAGAGATATTAGGCTAATTAGTCTTATTTTGTATGTTACATTTGTATGGAAAGCATTGTTAAGTCTGTTTAACCTTCCTTGAGTTATTATATATGGATGTATATTATTACTATGTGTTCCAGATATTGTATGAAATTCATAGAAATCTGGTAACTCCTGGTAAATAGTCATAATTCTAGTTATTATTTTTAAATGTTAGATGTCACAAAATAACCAAATATTTTTGTCAACTGCATTATAATGAACTCTGATCTTTCTTGTAATCCACAGACAGTTAAGCCTATGCAAAAAGGCTTTGTCTTCAAGAAAATTCATAGAAAGGACCCTGAAAAGTACAGGTTTTTGATAACTTTAATTTCATATCATTGAACTGGGTAAGAATTTCCAGAACTCTAATGGAAAAACTGGAGTTATAAAATTGCTAACCGTCATCAAACAGAGCAAGAACTAATTACAAGGGACTAAATAAACTGATTAGGATAATTTCTTTATAACTTGTCATTTGAAACATTGATGATTTTTTTATTTTTTTAATTTTTTTGTATTAGTTCTGTCTAGCCCCTTCAGACATTGATGGTTTTTTAAATGTTTCGTTTTTCAGAGTTAAGGAAAGACTTTATTTTCTTTCACACTAGCTACAGTTTATAGCAATTTGGTAAAGTATAATTTTGTAACGTAAATGGAAACGTTTACTTTTTCTCTCTACCTAACCCTTCCAGAATTTAAATACTATTCATGAGTATTCTTATTTTTTTAATAACAATGAAGTTATTTGCATAAGTTCAATAAGAACCTGTTCTTTTAATGGAACACAATTTGGAGTGCTGGTTATATTACCAAGGCTTTGACTGGAATGTCATATTTTCTGATACGGCCAAACTTTAAGGAATTGAGGTTGAGTTTATGGAGCCAATAAAACTTTTGGGGAAAAAAAAAACTGGCCTGGTACCTTAAATACATGGTTCACATGGTTTCCTTATAAGTGGTTAAGGAATGTTACTTCTTGGCAGGCCCAGAAATCTTGAGATATTTCGGGGACCTCAAGCAAAGAGGACTTCACCCAAATCTATAGGTGTTACAGGCGAAGTTAGATGGTGAGTTTTCTTTGGCTTGCCTTTATAGCTTTGAGGGCTTTTATAAATCCAATCTGAGATTCCTTATTAAAAGTTCCAGCAAAGCATACTTAAGAGAGCCTATATAATCAATCACTATTCTTGCTGCACTTATATAAACAATCAGGCCATGTTTAATGAGACTAATCTTATTTTGTCAACCAATTAGTGTTACCGTGATTATCTTTGGTAAAAATGGGTGACTGTAGAGAGAAATTGTGTTTCAATATAAAACTATTAATATAATGCACATTTTATAAGATTTTAGTTCTGTTCTTTGAGGTTTCATTATTCTACCTGTAAACTGGACTGGATCCTGAATTCCTCCAGTATCTGGCTACAAGTCTCCAAACTAACATTTTAAATTTCCTCCCACCTTTCTGACTTGGAACCATTAAGAACAAAAACTGCCATTTTCTTGAAGCCCAGCAAGCTGGAGCTGGATGACTTGATATGAACTTTGAAGAGATCACTATACAGCTCATATATGGACAATCTTAATGCCTGTTGCCCAGTGGGCTACTCAGATTATCAACAGAGACATTCAAACTGCAAAAGATGCTTTGAACACAACATCTAGAAGTCTTTTTGACTGGCTGCAGTCATAATAGGGAACTAATACAGAAGTTATACAATCATTTTTTATACTAATGGTGGCAATATTCAAATTTTAGAAATGTTGAACTTATTATTTCTCTGCCAACATCAAAAACAAAAAGGAAACTATTAAGTCCTCTTAGGTAATATAAAAGATATAGCATGCATTTAGCTTCTGCCATTATTTTTCAATCTGAGGTTTGTTCATTTGCTTCTTTGCTTGCTTGTTTGCATGTCTGTGAAATAATTCAGCCTTTAAATTCAATTAATTATTATTATAATTAACATTTTTTATTATGAGGCAGTACAATGTTTGTTCTAGAGTCAGATATGCTTGGCTATGAATCCTGGCTCTACTACTGCCTGCCTTGTGTGACCACAGACAAATTATGTAGACTTTGTGAGCCTATTGACCTTACATGGAAAATGGGTTGAGAATTCAAATACCTACCTCATTATTATTTGATATTAAATTGAACAATGCACAAAAAGCATCTGGCACTTAGTAATCACTCAGTAAATATGAAATATCATTATCTTCCCTTTCAAAAATTCTTTTTGACCTTTGCACTAAGTACGTAAATCATGTTACACATATTTAGATATATAAAAGATAAAATTTATTTAAGCAGTTTTTATTGCTCACTACAATAATTTAGTTATTTTATTAAAATCAATTTTTTTGTCTGAAGGAATATTCTGCTTACCTATTTTTGTCATAGAGGAATATTCTTTCAGGAAAAATTTTGGGAAAGAATATGTGGGTGGTATACTTTGTGAGTCTTTGCATAGCATGAGAAAGCATTATGTTGTCCTCAAATGTAAATGTTAGCTTAGCTAGGTGTAGAATATTAGAAATTTTTATGTTTGAATCTCTCTGTCTTTGTCTTCAGACATTTGTTTTTTGGAGAGACAAATTTTGGGCAAACTTGATTTTGCCTTTTCCTTATAGCTAGCTTTTTTTTTTAATTGAATAAAGAGATTTATTCACTCAGGTAAATTTTCCCAATGTTTTCTTTGATGATTGTTTCTCTGTCTACTGCCTTTTCTTTTTCTAGAATTAATTCCTTGGGCTCTTGAGTTACACTGCCTGGCTCTACCACTTACAAATCTTTTATGTTGGACAAGTTGTATAAACTTTTGTGCTTCAGTTTCCTGAAGTGTAAAATGGAAAGCATAATAGTATGCACTTTGTACTGTTGTTATGAGGATAAAACCTGTTATTGTATGTAAAGGATTAAAACTCTGCCTAGCGGATAATAAGTGTTCAACAAACATTAATTATTATCAATAGTATTTTAATCATCACATTCTTGTAGAATTTCTAACCTACAGATTCTTCATCATATGTTTTAATTTTAGAATAGTGTTTTGCATCTAAATGCAATCTTTTTGTAAATTGCTAAATTATTTGCATTTTGATAGACATCGTGGTTTCTAGACTCTCATGAGGAATACGACGTAGAGATTTCTGAAAAATTGCTACTATTTCTTGGAATAAATCTGTTTTTATTTCTCCCCAGAAGACATTTGCTGTATCTCTTCATAATAGTTTTCCTCTCTGCAACTACTAAATATTTCCATTTACCTGGTGATTTTTCTGTTTGTTCAACTTTACAGAGTCAGACATTTTGTTCGGTTGGGGAAGTTGATATGGAAACCCCCAGAAATTATATGGGTTTTCTTTTTTAACTTTTAACTCTTGTCAAAGGGGAAAAGAAAATGTTTTCATTTTCTGTAGCTTTATTTAAAAATTTTTAAAAATTATTATGGCTACATAAAAATTGTATATCTTTATAAAACTATAGAAGTATGCAATGTGAATTAATCAAATCAGGATAATTGGATAGCTTTATTTTGCTTTATTTCTGGGAGCCCCAAGTAGCTACAATGAGCACTACAAGAGAATCTGGGGAGGCAGTCACATGTTAGAAAATTCTCTGTTTTGATCAGAGATTTATTTTTTCCACAATTTTTCAATAGCTCAAAGTTAGCTAAGCACCTGTCTCTGACTGTTCCACCTGACATAACTAATCTCATGGGTGACCTGTTATGACATTGCCCATCTCAGAGAGTTGTCCTATCGGTGAACATCAGCCAAAGTACTTTTATTTGCCCTCTACTGACTACAACAGAGCACTCAATTCCCAGCTTCTGTTGAGATATTGGATTTTGGAGAGGAGGTTCAGATCCTGTTCTCATATTTTGCATCAGAAGTGCCTAATTACAGTCTAATTATTACGGCACCCAATTTGATCCCATTTGCACTATGCACTAGATTTTGTAAGGGCAATTATCTAAGTTGGGGTATCTTAAAGGCCTTCTTTCCTGTTACCCAACACTGTTAATGATTTCTTTTTCACTATTTCCCACTATTTACATTTCTTTGATAAATTCCTTGGGACTTAGGGAAAGAGTGTTAAATATATGTGTTCACGTTACTGTCCTGAAAAGGAATGGTCCTATTTTTCTTTTTTATGGGAGATCCTTACTTTCCCAAAGCACGGACATTAGTATATAATGAACCCATATTTGAAGTATGTGATTAAATATGTAATAAATCTCCTTGAAAGAGAAGTCAGTTACCTTATTTCTTATTAATGATAGTAAAGCCATTCTCTTAGATTTGTTGTTAAATTTCTGTTAAACAAATAAATAAACCAAATCACATGAATTTTTTAAGGTGCTACTTGATAATTATATGAAAATATTCATGGTACATATTGTATCATATTAGAGACAACAAATTTATAAAAGAAGATAATCTCACTTGAATATTTGAAAATATATTTTAAAAAACAAAAACTTAAAAACCATTAAATTCAGTCCAGTTCTTCAATGAGAGCAAAGTTTTTATTTGGTTCATCTTATCTTGTTAATTCTAAAAGATTTCCATTTCATGAATCGTGTGTGAGTGTTTACCCACTCAAAATTCAAATTCCATTTATAGCAAAGAATTTTTAGATTGTTATGTTTCTGAAATTTATATTTCAAAAGGTATTTTTATTTATAAATACAATGCAATGTTGTAATATCAAATTATACTTTTTTCAAGTTATAATACTTATACGGAAATTCTGATATGCCCTCTAGGCTACTTAAATATACATCCAACTCTTCTAATTCCTCTGGATGAATATAGTGATCCATATGGAGAAATTACACCTAAACCTTTGTGCTATTTATTTATTTTTATAGTAGCAATATGGTCTGGCTAAGAATCAAACTCTGACTTTTAACTCTTTTTATGATCTAGGCACAACTGACCACTTCCAATTATAAGGGTATAATGACTGGTTCTCTCTATTCCTGTATGTTTTGATCCATCTACCTGGATGCTTCTCCTGCCCCAGAACCTCAACACTTTCCAGTCCGTATTCTCACTTCATCCAAGTAACCTCTGTGCATCCATTGGTCTTATGTCCTCTGCCTTGGGAAATTTTCCTATACCCCAAGCTTGGCTTATATTCCCTACGTAGGCTCATCAATATTACAGTGCTTTTCATACAGTATTTTAAATAACTCTTTAAACGCCTTTCTTAGCAGATAGATAAATTAAACTCATAGCAGGCAAGGACTAGGTCTTCCTCAAATTTGTAACTATAATGCCAAGCATAACATCAGCTCTCGAAAAATATTTGTGGAATTAATCACTAAATAATGTAACCATGTTGAACATTAGAACATTAAAGAGAAATTTTTAACACTGCTATCACAAAGTCGGCAACACTAAGAATATAAGTAACTGTTAGTATGTTAAGTGTCAGGGTGCTACCTGCTTTAAGGCTGATGAATAAGTAACTCCGGGTTTGTTTTTTAGAAAATTTAGCAGTAATCACAAAATGTAAACATTATGCAATATTGACATTAGTTAACATTTAGCCATTACTTTATTCACACTAGGTTTTCACAACAAATGAGATATAAAGAAGCAAGACAATTATCCAGGAAATTGGAGTGTGTGATGAGAATAGAAAACTTTGACCTAAATGATAGTAAGTATATACTTTAATCTATCTCTGATTTTTGAATGCTGTAGAAAAAGAACTAGCATTCTAGTTACTTCAGAATCATTCAGCCTTCCTGACCTCCTACTTCTAGTGTAAAGTCTCCCCTTAAACAAGTGCTTGTCAATCTTGGCAGCACATTGAAATCACCTGTGTGATTTTGTTCATAAAGCTGAATTTCTGAGGAGGACCAGAGCATCTATCTACTCCTCAGAAGTATACTAGTTTCCTTATTGCTCAGAGTGAAGAGTAAATAAGTACTATTTCAAGAAATAGAAAATTGACTATGTTATACAAAATTATAGTTATAGAAGAACAACAGGAAGAACTAGAAAAACTATATACTTCAAATTTTTCAAACATTTCAAATTTTTTATTATGGGAAAACACAAATATATACACAAAACAAAAAAAACAGATCATTA
>NW_012138080.1:735428-778708 GCF_000956105.1 Propithecus coquereli
ATTATAAGGGAAATAAAATATATTAAAATTAGTTTTAAAATGCTTTAAAATATTAGACCTAGCAGTGAGTCTAATATCAGCCAAAATTTTGTAACAGATATGAACAAAGAATGATATTTTGGGAAATCTACAATAGCTCTATTGTGATATGAAAACATCTTCAATTTATTTTGGTGGAAAAATCATAGGTAATGTTAATACTGTGTGGTTTGTTGTATAATTAGGGAAATTCTAAATTCCAGTTTAAATTAGTGAAAATGAAGATGTGATTTATTTTCTCTCTTCCAAGCTCACAGGCTACTCCTAATGTCTATCCACGAACTCATTGAGTGTCTATGGATTCCAAATTAAGAACCTTTCTTTTTATCTTTTAATTTCAAAATATTAAGGGGGTACAAATGTTTTTGTTACATGAATACCTTTATAATGCTTAAGTTGGGACTTTTAGTGTGCCCATCATCCAGATAGTGTTCATTGTACCTGATTAGGTAGGTTTTTACTCCTACCCTCTTCTTGATTTCCAAGGACTTTTACTTCACTCTGTGCCCATCGATTAGTTCCTAATTATTAGGGAGTGCATGTGGTGTTTGTTTTTCCATTCTGAGATACTTCACTTAGGATAATGGTCTCCAGTTTCATCCAAGTTGCTGCAAAAGACATTATTTCATTCCTTTTTATGGCTGAGTAATACTCCATGGTGTGTGTGTGTGTGTGTGTGTGTGTATACACACCACATTTTGTTAATCCACTCATGAATTGATGGGTACTTAGGTTAATTCCACATATTTGTGATTGTGAATTGTGCTGCAATAAACATTCAAGTGCAGGTGTCTTTTTGATAAAATGACTTCTTTTCCTTTGGGTAGATACCCAGTAGTGGGATTGCTGGGTTGAATGAAAAGTCTACATTTATTTCTTTGAGGAATATCCATACTATTTTCTATAGAGGTTGTACTAATTTGCAGTCCCACCAACAGGGTATAAGTATTCCTGTCTTTCTACATCCATGCTAGCATCTATTGATTTTTGACTTTTTAATAATGGCCATTCTGACAGAGGTAAGGTGACATCTCATTGTGATTTTAATTTGCATTTCCCTGATGATTACTGATGTTGAGCATTTCTTCATTTTTTTGTTGATCACTTGTCTATTTTTTTTGAAAAACTTCTGTTCATGTCTTTTGCCCACTTTTTCATGGGGTTTTTGTTCTTTTCTTGCTGATTTGTTTGATTTCTTTGTAAACTCTGGATATTAATCCTTTATCAGATATTTAGTTTGCAGACAACAACATACACTGGGGAAAGGAAGTCCTATTCAATAAATGGTGATGGGAAAACTAGAAAGCCACACACAGAAGAAGGAAACAGGACCTCTATCTCTCACCATATACAAAAATTAATTCAAGATGAATTAAAGACATAAATGTAAAACCTGAAACCATAAAGATTCTAGAAGAAAATATAGGAAAAACTCTTTTAGATATCAGCCTAGGCAAAGAATTTGTGACGAAGACCCCAAAGGCAAATGTGGCAACAACAAAAATAAATAAATGGTATTTGATTGAATTAAAAAGCTTCTACACAGCAAAGGAAATAACCAATAGAGTAAATAGACAACCTACAGAATGAGAGAAAATATTCGCAAACTATACATCTGATAAAGAACCCTTTCTTTGTAAGAATTCCCTGGGCTTAAATTCCTTTACACACAAAATAAGGCCAGGCACAGTGGCTCATGCCTGTAATCCTAGTACTTTGGGAGGCTGAGGCAGGAGGATCACTTAAGGCCAGGAGTTTGAAACAAGCCTGAGCAACAGCGAGACAGACCATATCTCTACAAAAAAATCTTTTAAAAAATTAGGGGGCATGGTAGTACACACCTGCAGGCAGGAGGATCGCATGAGCCCAAGAGTTTGAGGTTGCAGTAAGCTATGATGATACCATTGCACTCTAGCCTGGGTGACAGAGTGAGACTCTGTCTCAAAAAAAAAAAAAAAATTCCTTTATATACAAAATTAAAAAATTTATTACAGACCTTTATCATAAGGGTTTCAGATAAGGAGCTAAAAATGTTACTTTTGTATTTTTCTAAATTCCAACTCATAAGTATGCTTGAAATTTATTTTTTATTTTCTCTAAAATGTCACAGACAAGGTAGCTAGAAATAAAATGACCATTTGAGTTTATACTAACACATGAAATGAAAAATATATCAATTATTCAGTGAATCCCTTTCATATAAACATCTATTAATATTGATTCTAGCTTTTTTTTTTACTAGAACTTTCTCTGAACATTTTTTTTTTTACTTTTCCATTACACACAGGACTCAGCCAGTAGCTTCCCCCATGCCTCCCAAAGTTATCACAGATGGCTACTGAAACCTACATCTTTATTTGATTTTATATAGCATTAACTTTTTAATCCCGGAATATGTGATTGAAAGAAATTTCTCAAGTTCCAATGCCCCTGACTTTTAAACAATCATTGTTCCTTCCTTTTGTCTCAACCACCAAAACCATTAATACTTTGTACCCTCTTTAAGTTGCAAAATGTCCACTTAAAACCCTTAATCAGTCAGAACGTTGGTAAATTATACCTTCATGCTATCCATATTGAGTACCCATTACTCCTGGACATAGCACATTAACTGACTCATTAGCTATTTCAAACCATATGGACTTGGGTTTGGGTGGGTCATTTTGATAATATCCTGAGGTGAGTTTCCTAATTATTGCAATTATGTGATCTCAATCATGAGGCCAGGTTCACAAAATAGTGTCAGTGCCTTTAGAATGGGTGTCACTGCACCCAGACAATGACTGAGATGAGCAACATGCTCTTTGGTTGTTATAAATCCCCTGATACTCAAAAAGTAATTACTTGAAAAGTTCTGAGAAACTGCCAGAAACAGTCTGAGAATTGAGTAAGCATGGAATGCTATAAAGCCTGACAATCACGGATAGATTGCCTGGAATTGAAAGTGGGAAAACTTGAATGCCTCAATGTTGATGCTATGTAAACATAGGTTTCTAATGTAAATTTTGCATACTATTTTAAGCAACAAGGTAGACTTTTAAAAAAAGGTGGAGGGAGGACAGGAAAAGAGCAAGTGTAAAAATCATGCTGTCCATGAGAAATTCTGTGATAGTATCACAAAACAAATATGAAAGGTAAGAAGTTCACATGCTGGAGAGTTTGGGGATTTTGTATAAACAAAATGTGTGTATATACACACATGCACCACATTTTGTTCATCCATTCAACAGTCGATGGACACCTGGGTTGCTTCTTGGCTATTGTGAATAATGCTGCTATGAACATGGGTGTATAACGATCTGTCCAAGTCCTTGCTTTTAATTCTAAAAGGTTATCTTTAAAGCACAAAATGGTAAATGTGCATTTTCAAAGCCTGCTTTCTGCCTAGAAATTACTAACTACAAATTAAAATAAGATGTCTACAATTAAAATGATGATCAATTTGAAAGTAAATTAGAGAAAATACCCAAAGCTTAACACTTCCTTTCGTGTTTCTCTCTTCTTTTTTAGATCATAGCCAAGAATAAAAATTAGAAGTCAAATATTTCTGTTTGTAGGCCTTTAAGATATATATGAAAGAAGTAGCACAATCCGAGTTGCCGAGGTGGGTCAGCTGGGAACAGCACCTGAATACCATTATGGAATCAATATAAAAGCTTTGGAGTAGCATGATCATGCTCAAAATATGGAGGTTCACTGGGAGAAGGAAAGAGGTTTGTAATCCACCCATTTGAATACTAATGATGAACAATAACTAGCTGGTAAGGAATATTTTTGACTCTGGGGAAAAATCCAAAGATGGGGAGACAGAAGGAGCAGCTCCTGAAATAAATATTTAGGCTCGAATTGTGGTTGATGTGAAGGGGTCTCAGGTTTACTAAGCACCATTCAGATGTCTACATAGCTTGGGGGTACAGTGACAAGTATTTCCAATTCAGAGGTGGAAATGATAGGCTTAGAAAACAGGATAAATCAGGAGTTAAAAGAAGTTTGGGGTTTTTTTGTCATTCAGTTAGAAGAATTAAAGTACTTCAGTGAAACCTCAGCTGGTAGTGGAAGCCTAAATTCAGTGGATTTATTAACCAGCCCATTGAGAAGAAACTCCTATTGGCTTCAACACTTTTAAGTTTATTTTTAGTAAGAAAGAGAATTGTGGCCTTACTGATATTTTATTCTGGAATTATTTGTCCTTCTAAAATTGAGCCTATCCAACTTTATTCCTTGCCAGATGATCCACAGATTCATTTGAAGCAAATCTATTACCTCTGGTGTAAGAGCCAGATACTCTTAAGACATTTTATTTAAAGTTTTTTTTTTGTTGGGTTGTTTTTTTTCTGAGAGTCTCACTGTCGCCCCTGGTAGAGTGCAGTGGCGTCATCCTAGCTCACAGCAACCTCAAACTCCTGGGCTCAAGCAATCCTCCTGCCTCAGCCTCCCGAGTAGCTGGGACTATAGGTGAGCACCCCCACTCCTAGCTAATCTTTCTATTTTTCGTGGAGGCAAGGTCTCACTCTTGTTCAGGCTGGTCTGGAATTCCTGACCTCAAGTGATCCTCCCACCTTGGCCTCCCAGAGTGCTAGGATTTTAGGCGTGAGCCACCTCACCTGGCTTATTTCAAGGTTTTGATATTATCATAAAAGACCCGACTCCTAAAACACTAAGCCCTTAAGATGTCATATAGTATTTAAGTATTGATGTAAGCTGAGGATGCTAAGGTCACTTGATTAGTGTGACAGCAATTTTATAAGAAAGATCAATCATTTTTGGAGCTAAGGATTATCAAAAGAGATTCATACATAATGAATATATTATAGGAAAAGGAAAAAACTTTTATCAGGAGCCAAATGTAAATGTGGGTGATGGACATTGCTTTCTGCATGGAGGTTAGCTTGTAGAATAAAGACAGAAAGGCTAGGTGGTAAGGCCTCTCTTCTGGGCAAAGGATGCTTCATATGGTCACTCTTTAATTGAGCCATCCTTGTCCTTAATTGCACGTAACACTGAACAAAGTATGCAATTTAGTAGAGTGATTAAAAGCACAAGTTCTGCACTTAGACTTCCTGGGTTCAAATTCTATCCCTGCTGCTTCCACGCTATATGAATTTACTTAAGCAAGTAACTACACTGCTCAGAGCCTCAGGTTTATCCACTATAAAACTGGGAAAAGAAAGGGCATATGAGATATTTTTTTTCTTTTTTAACTATTAAATAAGTTAATCCCCACAAAGCAATTAGAACTGGGTCTGGCACATTAATAGCTCCGTATGTGGCAAACCATTACTATTGCTGTCACTGACACGGTGGTTTCCCTCTTCTGTTTGACTTCTTAAGGAGAATTCAAAGGCTGATTTTAAAGAAATCTCAAATTGAAGGATCAAACAAAGGAAGAGAATCACAGGATAGAGTTTGTTTTTTTTTAAAATTAAATGTCTGCTATATTTTAATCATTTTTAAGTTAAATGTCTTTTACCCTTGTGTTTGTTGCTCAAGGCTATTCTGTGAATTTTGCAAATTTATAAGCCATGGTTTATAGATTGTTTAACTTAGATCTGATAGACAGCCACGAATGGTGGCCTGAATTTATTTTTCAGGGACAGAATGAATCCTCAAGATGGCTTAAAGTTGTCCTTCTGTTTTGGAATGATTTATCTTGGTGTATATTGAGGTTGGTTCAGTTTACTAGAGAAAGGATGCCAGTTGGGTGGCTTTTATAGAAAAGGTAAGCTTCTGCTACACCTGACCTTTGCAGATCACTGGCTTCTGTATTAGCCTTTCCAGGTAGTGCCTCCTTTATCTAACTTTTGCTCCCACACCCCTAGTTCCTTTTCATTTAATTTATAAAGTGTACAAAGCATTCATCAGTTTGTAATGGTTCTTGTGATTTCAGTATGGATGACTACTCCTCATGCATTAAATAGTGTTCTGTAAAACTATGTGTAAATGAACAAAATGTGACTCTACTGGGGAATTTTAATATTTCAACTATTACAAGTCTTCCCTCTTTCAATGTACTCTTTCTCACTTGTTCCATTACATCATGGGGGTGCACAAAGTCAAAATTGCCTAGCACATTTTCCCTTCTAGGAGAATAATGGAAAATCTTTGAATGCTAAGCTTACTGGAATGTCTGTTTCCTACGAGCAAGTGTTGCCAGTGAGGCCAATGGATTGGGGTGTGTGTGTGAGTGTGAGAGAGAGAGAGAGAGGGAGGGAGAGAGAAAGAGAAAAGGGGTAGAAGGGAGAGAGACAGGGTAGTGTCCAGTTTATGAAATTAATTTCTATAGCATGAAAACATCCTATATATTTACCTAAGGAAATTTGATATGAATCCTGACAACTACAGATCCACAATAACTCTTTCTATGAATATACAACTATGAAAAATAAGCAGGTTCCCAAATAGTGTGAAGTTCTTGCATGAAGCTTATCAGTATTGGCATGTGTGGCATTTTAAAACAGTGAGTATGGTTCTGCTTTATTTTTAGAATGTATTGACTTTAATGGAATAAAATACCATAAAGTAACCTTATTTTTCTTTTAGGCTGGTGTCAAAAGGGAAAATCTTTCTTTGTTGACTGCTGAAGGAATATGAATCTATAAACTTTAGTGGTTTGTAGCTCACTCATGGCAATATAGTTTTTAAATTTAAATAAATAATGACTAGTAGAGCTATTTTCTTCAAATTAGAAGTGCCCTTTTCTTTTTAACTCTTTCTCTCCCTAATGTTCTAGCTCCACCATCCCATCATATTCCAAAATTAAAGGCACCAATCCAGGATGCCCAGTGACTCAGCAGGATGAGAAAAATGTCAGGGGAGACCAGTGAGAATCCGAGGTATGATAGAAAGACCAAATGCCATTCTGTCCAACCCTATCTATGGACATATGTAAGTTTCCACAAGTATTAAAATTACATCCAGAAAAGGTACTGGGGGTGGGGGAGGTAGTGGTGAGCAGACTTCTGGAGTGAGAAAAACAGCCATGAATGATAGTATAACCTGTAAAATGAATGAATATGTATTCAAAAGAGTCTTTTAAATGACAGAGAACTGGGTTTCCCCTACTTAACAAATGTTGTATGATTCTGTCTGGGTCACATGTTAGTGGTGGTGATGGAGGGAAGTGGTGGAAAGGGTTGGGCGGATGGATTGGTCAGCCACCTGTGGAAATGGGGGCTGCAGAGCTGATAAAAATTGTCAGTTATAAAGTTAGTCAACTACATAAATTAAAATTACTTTTTTGAACATCTGAGTCAACATATATAAATATTGACCCTTGTACACATAGAAATATTGACAGATCTTTCTTACAAGTGTTTCAGACTAGAAAAATAATCTCGGCTCTATCTATAAGATTTATAGAAGTATCAACTGGGAGAGTGACCAAAAAGAGAATAATAGGAATGGTGACATTAATAATGGGGAAAAAATTTTTTTCAGAAAAGAAATGAAATTGCATTTCTGTGAATATGGCCAAAATTCATAAAGAGAGATCTTAAGAAGGGGAACTGGGTATGGCTAAATGACATAGTTTTAGGAAAATGTGAGTAACACTACAGTAATCATCTGTCTGGTATAGAACAAAGACCACAGCCAGGGCTTTCAAATGAAGACATGCCTAGCAAGGAAGATAGTGACTATCTGTTATTAAATAAGACTCAAACAATCCCCTAATCTAGGGCTTTAATCTAGATGGAAAATGTCTGAAAACTGCACCCGGACTTGCCAGCTATTTTTAGCATAGCAGGAGAAATCATTTTTATCTTGGGACTTCCATTGATACTGGTTTAGTGATTTGTACTCCAGGGCTCCCAGAAAGAGGTGACACTGAGGAGTGACAAGAAGTAACATCATTTCCTGGTCTTATCCATAGTTCCTATTTACTACATCAAGGGTTAGGAATATGACAAAAGGAAGCAGTTTCTTCCAAAGAGTGATCCAATAGAATAGTTTCCAGATTCTTAAAACTCTTGGCAGTTATGTTAAAACACTTAGCAATTTTGATTTCTCTAGAAGAATACCCAGAGACATTCTGGAATATGAGAGATCTAATCGTAGTTCAGTTATTCAATAACTTTTAAAAGCCAGCTGAGAAGTCTATTTGACAAATTCCTTGAGAAGCCAGAAGAGCTCTGTGGAAACTGATTAGTTATTTTCTATTTCTATTACAAATGAAATAGAGAGGAAAAAATCATAGACAAATGTCTAGATGCAAAGAAAGCAACATAATTTGCATCTCCAGTTTTCTTCCACCTTCAATGTCTTTTGCCTATTTGGCCCACTCCCACCAATCTTCTTTGTCTTACACTATTCTCCTCATGTCTACCACTGGACTTAAACTCTCAAAGGTCTCTCATTTACCTCTCTAACATTGCTAGATGGGACCATCTTGCTTTTTATCAATTCAGGTAGAAACAAGTTTCGACTTTTACAAAAGGATTTTCCCTAACATTTAAAGAGAAAGTTAAGTACTTCTATACTGATCAGATGTCTCGACCACAAGACAGTAGTGACATAGCTTGCAAGATCTTGCCCTGTTTTCTTAGCCACAATCTTTTCTTACGGCCAGATTAAATTATTCGGATTGCTACATTGAGGCAGCCGTATACTGTATCATCTGTCATACTGAGGTTCTTGGGATTTGTTTTTTTTGTTTGTTTTTGCATCAGAGTGACCATTCTAGATCTGGGTTCTGATGAACTCCTGGTCTACATTTATCTTTGATCTCATCTGAGTTTTCCTGACTATCTAGATGGAGAAGTTACATTCCTATTTGGCCCTTAATGATACCTTCTGATGTTCTGAAAGAAACAACTCACACAGCACTTATCACTGTTGAACTGAATATTAGTTGAACTCTGGAGTCATTGGAGTTGCATATTTTCCTAGATTTTGAATTTTTGTCTGGTCCAGTCTGAGAATTTTCAGAGGCCAGTTATTAAGATAACTAGTAACACTTTAATTCTCATCTAAGTTAGCAACCCAGCTTAGCTTCAGAGTAATTTTTTCAGTAGGTGGTCTCAGGCACAATGCCTGTTTTTGTCCTGCAATGGCTAAAGGACCTCTCCTATTATAAAGCTGTTGCTGCATGTTAGGTTGTCTCAGGCCTCCTTTAGTTTTCATCAGCTTGATACTGATATCACGATTTTGCTCTATGAATATGCTCACAGATATTGCTATTTATTTCCTCAGATCTAATAACTTTAAATTAATTGCCCTCTCACAATCTTGCCATCGTCCTAAGCTTTGGCACGGGCCAAAAAAAAATCATATTTTCTTGTTTGATCAAATTGTATTTGAAATGTCTATTAGATCTTTATAGAAATATCGAGTAGGAAAGTAAACACTAGCTTGAAATTTACTGGATTGGTCAAAATTTGTGTGACAGATTATACTTTTCGAAGATGGCAGCAAAAATCCCTCCCATCGTGCATGTTTGTCTCTTTTGTGATCTTCACAGTACTCTCATCCAGAGGTGGGTCTACCTTGCTTCTCCTTAAAACTTGGTGGGCTTGTGACTTGCTTGTAATCAATAGCATGGGCTTAAAAGTGATATATGTGACTTTGGGGGTTGTGTAGGAAAAGGCAGTGCAACTTTTGCCTCATTCTTTGGAACATCCATGCTTGATACCCTGAGATACCAGGTAAGGTAGGAACAGTACTCCAAGACTGACACTCTGTGAGGAACCTCCTGACCTACAGAATATGTGAACTTAATAACATGGATGTTGCTTTATGCCACTAAGTTCGAGTGGTTTGCCACACATAAATGGTAACAGACTATCTTTCACTTTAATAAAAGATGGTCAGTGTTGGCACTCTGGGTACAGACTGAGCAGAAGCAGATTAAAGTAGACTTTATGAGCCAGTGGGCCAGAAGGAGCACCAGGAGAGTGTGGTGTCATAGAAATAAAAAGAAGAGAGTTGAGCTTAAAAAGTGATGCATTTTTTTGTGTTAAGAAGACCAAGAGTATGCTTGCCAATCCTCCTCCCTTCCCTCAGAGTGATTGGCTTCAGTAGGGGTAAAGAAGAAAAAATTATTGAAGTTGAGAGGTCAAATAAACAAAACTTTCAAGTACATTTTAAAATGATGTTTAAAACAATTATTTAGACTCCAGATCATTAACACTTACCACCAGTATCCACCAACTATAATTTCCCTACCTCATGTGCGATTTAAATGATAGCCAGGTGCTTCCCTTTCTCTCAAGATCTAGGTAAAATTGGCTAATAACTCCTTCCTAAAATTTCTCAGGATTTTCAGGGCTCGTGTTTTCATGGCTATCTCCAGATTGTTGCTTCTTTGTGTGCTTGAATTATATCTGCTCAAATGTGGTACATGGACTCTTCAATTTTCACACCCACTCATACAAACCAAAAAAGTAAAAGGAAGGTCAAAGAGGAGTTGAAATAACAGCAACCCAAACAACTTAGAGTGGAACGGTAGGCAATGTCATTCTTAAATGGCTCTTTGTCCATCTTACAACCAATGTCCCACGAGGACCTTTTACCCTATACAGCATCCAGCTTCATACCATCTCTCTGGGTGGTTGATCTCTCTTCCCCTTTCTGTCTCGCTTCTCTTCTCCCACTCTTGGAAAACTCAAGGAAATCCAAATTGTTTCTTAATTCTAAAGAGCAATTTTTCTTTCAAGGTTTTCAGCAGATAAAATTCACTTCCATAGTGGTTGTTGTAGTTATGAACATACAGAAAAGAAACCATGCTCTTACTTTTGACTCATATTTAGTAGTTTTTCCTGGGATTTTAGTCATTCTACTCAAGAAGGGTTCCATATGTTTTCTTAGTCAGCTAGGGCTGCTATAGCAAAATACCATAGACTGGGTTGTTTTATAAGCAATAGAGATATATTCCTCAAATTTATTCAGTTCTGGAGGCTGGAAAGTCTACGATAAAGGCACTGGCAGATTCATTGTCTGGTGAAGACCCACTTCCTGGTGCATAGGGTGGCTGACTTTTCACTATGTCCTGACATGGCGGAAGGGGGAAGGGAGCTCTCTAGGGCCTCTTTCAAAGGGCACTAATCCCATTCATGAAGGCTCTACCCTTACAACCTGATCACCTCCCAAAGGTGTAGGACAGTTCTCTAGGTGGTTTTGGACCAACTCAGTTCTCTGCCCTTTCTCAATTGTAGTTCTCAAGAATAACCGTAGAATGTGCTGGAAATGCAAAATTCTGAGATTAGATGGAGCTACTGGCATGGCCTAGGCTCTGTTCCAGCTTCCCCTCACCCCCTGAATAGGATGTCAATTCTTTAGCCTAACATCTCATGTGACATTGGGGAATAAAACCCAGGATGGGCTCCTTTTTGGGGTTCTTCAGCTGCTGGGCAAGTGGGACATGCACAATTGAGACTTCATCTTCCCCAGGCAGCTTTCCTTTGCCTTGGGAAATGGGCTCACAATGAATCCTAGGCTTCTGTTGTCCCTTGCTGCCTCTCTGTAAGTAATAAATCTACTTCATGTAACTTGTATGTGTGGGTGTTCTGTCTCACCAGACTCAGGGGAATTGGTAACCAGTGCACAGCGAACCTGCTTCACAAAAACCATACATTGGGTGTTAGGATTTAACATATGAATTTTGGGGAGACACAAACATTCAGTCTATAGCATATGTGTTCTGACATTTATGTATTTGAAAATATCTCTATGCTTGCTTTCACGAATAAGTATAACTTGACTGTGTTTAGAATTCTTAAGTACCATCATTTTGTTCACAACTCTGTGGTTAACAGTCCTTTCTTTCTTTTCTTTGGTGTCATAGAGAAGCATCTTTGAGGCCCTATAAACACGTTGCCTTCCGTGGCAAAAAGGACTTTGCAGATGTGATTACATTAAGGCTCTTGAGATGGGAATATTGTCCTGAATTATCTGGGTGGGCTCCATCTAATCACAAAGGTCTTCGAAGGGGGAGGCAGAAGAGTCAGAGTCAGAGAGAAAAATTGGAACAAGCTACACTATGGGCTTTGAAGATGGAGAATGGGGCCACAAGCCAAGGAATGCAGGTGGCCTCTAGAAGCTAAGAAAGTCAAAGAAATGAATTCTCCCCTATAGCCTCTAAAAGGAACACAGCCCCTGCTGACATCTTGATTTTAGGATTGGTGACCTCTACCTAGACTGTAAGAGAATTAATTTATATTGTATAAGCTACTAAATTTGTGGTAATTTGTTAAACAGCAATAGGAAATTAATAATGCTGTCTGTAGTTTCATAGGTAAAAATATCCCCTTTAATTTGATTTGTATTTAGATTTATAATATGCATAGAAAATTTCCTATTATGTTTTCTGTTTATTGTAGTAAATTTATTTTTAAAAGAAGGTAGTTATGGTTTTTCAAGAAAGGAATATAGTCTAAATTATAAGATCTTTCCTTGAGTCTGGTAATTTTTCTCAGTTTGCTCATTCACAAATGGCTATCTATGCTTTCCTAGTCTTGTTTTATAGCCAAATAGAAATGGACATAGTTTCTGCTAATCTGATAAAATTTCCTACTAGAATATATCCTGTATAGATCAATTGATCAATGGAAGAAATCACAACATAATAATGTAACTTTGATATCTTCCCAAATATGAAGGTTTCTGGAATGATTCTTTACTCTGTCATAGAAATAAAGTTTCTCCTATTCAATGTGAGTGCAGATAATCTAGTTGCTTTCCAAATAATTTCTGAGGATTCTAGGTAAGTGCTTACAAATTTTAATAAGTACTAGCCACCTCTCACTATGAATCATTCTCTACCCAATAGCTACAATAATCTTAAAATATGGATAGTATCATGTCATTTCCTTATTTAAGGCTGAGTGGCTGCTCATTTTACTTAGCAAAAACACAAAATATTTAAACTTACAAATTTCAGCACGATCTGCCCTCTGCCTACCTTTCCAGGATCATCTGTTGCCGTCATCTCTCACTATTGTTGTTTTGGAACCTTAAACACACTAAGTTGCTTGCCAGCTCAGGACCTTTGCTTATGTGTCCTTTCTGCCATGAAATGTTCTTCCTTGTCAAGTGTACTTCCTGACAACTTTTCATCTTCCAGGACTCATTTTAAGTATTACTCCCTCAAAGGTGTCCCATGACCCTGTTTTCCAGTTGAAATTAGCTCCTCTCGTTACAGCTTCTAATAGATTCCTATAATTTTTCTCAGTGATTATTTAACAGCTGTCTCTTCCACATCCTATCAGTTTTAAGAAGGCAGAGACTGTCTTTTATTACATTCTATCTCCTCAAACTCAAGAAATATTTGAATGAGTGAGTGAATCAGCATTGCTATTTCTGGCTTCTTTGCGGTGATTTCTGGCCATTCCATCTCACCCTCTCTCCCGTTCCACTGATTTATCTTGGCCTCAGAGCATAAACGCCACCTCTCATTTTTGTTCTTCATTCCTCAAGGCAGGGCAAAAGGAGGGCTGACACCAGCTTGCAGATTTTTTTTTAACTTCATTTATCCATTCAAACTATTTATTAAACAACTATATACTAGGCCCTGTTCTAAATACTCAGTTTTCTCTTGGTGTGGGGAGCAATCTAAATTGTGCCAACTCATTGCTCCATGAGACTTTTTAGGCCCATGATATGGTCCAAATGTTTCGGTCAATATAAGTGAGTTTGTGCTCCTGATTACACGATGCCTAGGTATTCTCTTCGGCCTTAATACCTCAAAATTTCAAGGGATGGTAGTATCAGTTGGAAAGTTCTTTCTCTACTGTATTATAGGTACATTGCTGTTCTAAAAGAGGATGTTTTGGTACTACACATCTTTTTTCAATACAATTTTATTTAGGCTGGGCACAGTGGCTCATGCCTATAATCCCAGCACTTTGCAGGGACTGAGGCAGGAGGATCACTTAAGACAGCAGTTTGAGACCAGCCTGGGCAACAAAGCAAGACCCCATATCTACAAAAAAAAATGTTTAAAAATTAGCTAGTGACATTGCACTCAAGCCTGGGCAACAGAACAAGACCCTGTCTCTAAAAAATAAACGAAAAAATACAATTCTATCTGTACTACTTTTAACAGAAGTGCCTCAAAGTTTCTTACATATGGCCAGTATTCATCTTTACTTTGTGTTGCTAATATGGTTTTATTATATTATTTTGATATATAACATTTTATATATAAAATATTTTTATATTTTAAACATTTTATTTGTATATTTTTCTCTATCCCCCTCAAAAATATTATATTGGACATTTCAGTGGGTATTTGGGAGCAGGGAGATAAAAGCTTGCTCTTATCATTACATTAACCAGAAGCTTTTCAATGATTTCTTCACCAAACTATGTTCCCCTTACTCTCTGTCTTATCTTTTGTCTATTTATTACATTGTTTTTTTTATGGGTAGGAATTGCACTCCAGAAAATTATTATGTATATTAAAAACTTAAGAATATCCATATAACATGAAATATCCTGTAATAGATTGTCCAGATAGCTTCAAAGGAAGATTTCATGACTCCAGTAACATTTGCATTTCATAGTTGATCGAGTGCCCTTGTAAAATAATCAGCACTGTCACGAATACTTCTCACTGTTGAGTCACTCCAATACACTGGCATTTGAATGTTCATCACCCTTATCAAATAAATTCAGCATTGCTAACTTTATATCAAGGGAAAGGAATTTTTGTAGCTTTCTCCATAACTTGGAAGAAGAAAAGAGAGAAAGATCCATGAGGTATGAAAGAGCACTAGAATTCTTCTATTTTATAAATGAATTCAGGTGGCATAGGATGAAACCCAACTACATATGTATGCAAATATGAAATACTAAGATGTGGATAATATTCAAGTATAAAATGAGATTGCTGTGTAAAAAAACACCATCTTTAAAATAGAGTTGTTCTTTCAAACTATATAATTGGGAAATAATCCTGGAAGAAAGAACTTCCATTGCTTGTTATAGCTGTTATCCATTAGGAAGACTTCATAAGAATGTCTTGATAGAATCCTCTTAAGTGCCCTTGAATAACAGTATTTTTTTCTCATATGCCTAATACAGCTAAATAAAGCATGGTCTTTCCAGAACTGAGACCAACACAATATATCATTAATTTTATCCAATTGCTTCCTGAAGAGATCCCAATTATATGACTTTTTTTCCTCACCTAATATAATTGGTAAATAGGAAATAGAATATAAATAGCATTATATTTCCTTTTCCATCAAGAAAAGGTAGTATATTAGATGTAACAAATTATCTTGGACCCTTTATGTTAAAAAAAGAATACATATTCCTTTAAACTGTAAAGTATCTACCTTTCATGTGGTACTAAATTATCTTTTCTTAAGACCTCTTCTAAAAATAAATGTGGTGAACAAGGGGTGGGTAGATCATCAATTTCATTTTATAGCAATAATGTACATAGATTTTTCTTTGTTGTAGTGAGTAAAAAATGTCTGAGATCTAACATAAAATATTAATCTACTCCTGCTCCTTCTATTTCACGTCTTAAGATAATCCAGTGTAATCAGTATCAAAATGGTGTACATCTTCCACAACCTTTTCTATGTTCATACAAACAAAATTTATATAAATTTAGATAAAGAGAGAAAGAATATGTGAAACTAGCCAAGACAGTACCAAAAACATGAAATGTATTATAAAATTACTATAATCAAAAGAATATGGTATTGGCTAAAGAACAGACCTTTCGTATAAACACCACTCTCTATTCTATGTGGCTATCACACATGAGCAGTTAGTGTTAGCCTCTTGCTCAAGTTTCTAGTAATTCTCCATTGTCCATAGTACTGATGCTCAATAGAATTTTCTATACTCATGGAAATATTTTATAATTTACACTGTCCAACATGGTAGCCACAAGCTCCATGTGGCTAAAGAGTACTTGAAACATGACTCACAGAACTGAGGAAATGAATTTTTAATTTTGCTTAATTTTAATTAATTTAAATGTAAATGACCACACGTGGTTTGTAACTACTATACTAGATAGCAAAAGTCAAGGCTAACCTCCTTATCAAGCACTTAAAATCTCCACAATTTTAGCTCAAACAACTTGAGCTCAAGGTCTGCAGGGCTTGAGAATAAAAACAGAAGACTCTGTTAGAATCTATTTATATGGGGGCTACTTGGGGGCAATGGAAAGGTGGGGTGCAGGGGACAGAAATAATTTTTTACTCTTGTTCTATAGACATTTGCATATGTACAACAGAACACTTAAAGAAGAAAAGTTGTTTGAGGAAGACACAGAGACCAAATTCCTCATATTTAAAATGAGTATTTTAAAAGGTATGAGCCAACAATTTCCTACTCAAGAGTATTCCCAGGATTAAGAAAACTGAGGAAATGTTATCAAAAGCTTGGTACTTATCCTGAATGAGGACAAGTGGTTTGAGGAGAAGGAACAAGAAGTTTATTAATTTGCTGGCAAAGGAGGAGGTTGGCAGGCTTCCGTCTTAAAGTACCAATGTCCTGCCTCTAAGCAGAAATATAGAGCTTTTAAAGGCAAGGTTTTCAGCTTCAAGCTATTGCTGTTCAACTAAGATTAGGCAACTAAGGATGCTAATTGCTTAGGTTCAGGCCTAAATTATAGTGGTATAGAAACCGTCTTCTTGTGTTGAGTTAGTTCCTGGGTTGGGGTCACAATTCCAGTTTAGTCAGTTTCTTGGTATGGACTGCTGGTCTGGGGGTGGGGGTCAGCCAATCCACTGGAATGCAGGACCTGGAAGATATCTCAGAAACTACCTTCAGGTTTCAAGAAGGTGATGTTATCTGCAGAGAAAGTTAAGAATCTTTATGATCACCAGCTGTGTGACTCCAGAGTAGCAATTATAGCAAAGCAAATGGGGACAGTGGCTGATTATCATCAAGCAAACAAGGGGACAGTGGCTGATTATTATCATTATTTTTAGCTAGGCCTGGTCTTTGCAGAGTTTTAGGCCCTTATCACAGTTCTAGCCTTGTACCCCTTTGTTGATTTGTAAAGGGCAGTTTTACAATTATTCTCCTAGGTGGGTTTGGATCTTAGGAAGATAAAGAAACTTCAACTTTTTGGGGGGAGTACTGATGGTGGAGGATAAGTCAGAGAGACCTGGAATCTTCTTTAGCCAGTCCGGCATGTGAAAATGCCATATTTTAGGGTAACATATTTTTAATTCCCTTCAATACCCCAAAATATGCCACTTTGGCATAAGGATTATTTTGAGCTGAAGGCAACTGAAAAGCATCAGACATAGTCAAAACTCTTTGGCTGCCTCCTTTCTGCCTAAAAGTAGCACATAAATTTCCCTTTGTAAAGGCAATATAAATTTCATTTGTAATAGTGTTTCTCTTTCCAGTACCAGGAAGAGAATGACTCTTGCCTGAATAACAAACTTTACTAAACAACCCTTATCTATTGTAGATTTCCCAGTTACCTTTCCACAATTTCTTACCCCTGGGAGCCTAATCCTCCCACTTTCTTTTGTCTAGTCTCTACTCCACAATTTATCACCCTTTGTTAAAATGGCATATAAGCCCCCAAGTCTAATTGCTTCTTTGTGTTTTCACTTCTTTTCTATGAGACCCTGTGTACATTTTAAAAACAATTAACATCAGTAAAGAGACATATGCCTTTTAGCCTACTAATCTGTCCTTTGTCAGTTTAATTTGCAGACCCCAGCCACACAACCTTCAGTCACTGCTATCGGTGCAATGAAATTAAGACATAAAAATCCCTGCTTTCTTGATGATTCATAATCAAATTGAAAACACCTAAACAGTTTCTAAAAAAAAAAATGGTTGAATAACGATATATCTATGCTATGAAATACTAGAAAATGTTTGAAACTGGAATATGGCAAAATAATTATGTGTTAATGGAGGTTTGGGAAGCTAAGATGCTATTAATTGATAAAAATCAAGATGTGGAACAGCAAGTATTATCTCATTTATGTGAAAATAAAACAATTTTAAAATGGTATTATGTAACCTGCATAATTCTGGCCAATTTGTACCATCATTTTGAAAAGTGGCTCAGCATAGGATCATATTCCCAGAAACAACTTTCCTGCAGCCAAAGATAATTGAAAGCAATGTGCATCCTTATTGCACTTGCTCAAAACATTGCCACAAGGGGAAGTACATTCAACTCTTTAAAAAATGCTCTTTTTGTATCTCTTTCAGTCTCAGTAATCTCAGAGCAGTGGCTCTCCACAAAAACCTTTCGTATTCCTCTCTCTTTTCTCCCTGAAAATCTCCTAGACCCAGTAGGATTGAACTCTGTCTTTTTTGCCTCTCTTTCAGTCTTCTTGATTTATTATTTTCTCTCCCTTAGTAGTTTACCTTTATTTCAATATAAATTCCTTGGCTTCCTAAGATCTCTCTTTGTCTTCCTCCAGCCCATTACTTCCAAATGCATATTAAAGACTCAGAACTTGGCCACTAATTGTTTGAGGGGAGGGGAAACACTACAGGTGAGGAGAAAATGTGCCTGTTATATCTGTAATTGTAAAAAGCAGAATAAAGATAGTACATACATACAATGTGAGTACGGCTATGGAAAACATATAACTTGAAAATTTTTATGGGAAGAAAAATAAAATACTGAAAGAAAATGCACTAAAATGTTGACAGAGATCATTTTTTAAAATTGTTTTTCAAGTGGCAGTTTCCCCCTCCATATTTGCTTCTTGATATTTTCTTAAATATTTCTAATCATGTATTTTATACAGACTTAAATATTGATATACCTTAAGAAATTTGATAATTGTGTATGTCTCAGCTAGAATCTGTATTTTTGCTCATTTCTAGATTCAGATATATCTGAGTCTATTTACCTGAAATAACAAGGAGTCTCCAGTGAGAGACTCAATATCTTAATAACAGAATGAGAAGTCTGGAAGACTAGGTTTGTGCAATAACTTTCCTGATGTCTGAAGGACAACAAATCTGAATATAATGTGCTATCTTTAAATGGCTGTGTCCACTAGCTCCCCACTGCATGGTTAAGTCCTGAATCTGGGAGAAGCATTTGCAAAGAAAACCTGAATAAACTGTTTACACTAAAATATCTGTTAGCCCCTAGAGTAAAAGTGGTAAAGCACTGAGGCAAATTGTGACCCAAAGGGGCAAGACAAGCCTTTCCTCTTGTGTGGACCACAGCTTCGTTAAGTACCTTAAGGGCTCCAGAGAACCCAGGTACATTTCCATGCTTTGCAGGCTTCAGAGTATGAGGGGGAAGGTAACTAGCAGTATTAGCCAGTGCCTTGCACCTAGTTTTTTGTAGGAGTCTATGTCTCAACAGTAGATATCCACCAAAAGGTCCACAGCAGGAGAGAGAAAATGACAGGGCTTATTTAGGAGCACATCTGAAATAGTCACTGGGAATGGCTAGGATTATTTGGGGAACAGAAGGTTCTTTCAGGTCCCTCAGAGGATGGTGCTGCAATTGCATGAAAGAAAAGCCTAAAAAGGCTTACGTTATTGCCGCTCAACCAGGCTCACTTGCCCGCTGCCCAAGAGGAAGCCAATACTCTGGGACAGCAGGGTTTATGGCAGAGAAAGAGTTTATTCCGCATAGCACTAAGTGGGGAGATGGGAGAGATTTCTCAAATCTACCTCCCCGAGAATTTGGGAGACAGGGTTTTTAAAGACCCTTGGCATAGGCAATTGAGTCTGCAATTGGCTGGGTTCAGGGTGGAACCACAGGATTGTAGAAATTGTCTTCCTTGCTGACCAGGTTCTTGGGTGGGGGTCACAAGACCAGTTGAGTCAGTTCCTTGGTATTGGCCACTGGCCTGGGTGGGTCAGCCATTCCACCGGAATGCGGGACCAGGAAGATATCTCAGAAACTACCCCTAGGTTTCAAAAAGGTGATATTATCTATGGAGAAAGCTAAGAATCTTTATGACCACCAGCCATGTGGCTCCAGAGTGGCAATTATAGGGAAGTAAACAGGGGGACAGTGGATATATCATTATTTTTAGCTAGGCCTGTGCCTTATTTTTAGCTAGGCCCTTATCATAGTTCTTGCCTTGTACCCTTTTTTATTAATTTGTAAGCGTGACATATAGGAAACATGACATATGGGAAAAGTGTTTCTTATCTCTCTTCTGAATACATCATTAACTCTATTCTTACTGAATGCAGAGATTCTGCTTAAAGATCATTCAGCCAGTTCCTCTTCTTCTTTTCCAGATCATATTTTTGATTACTGCAGGCATGTTAGTTGGGGAGAAAAAGGATGTCAAGTGTAAATATAGTCTCATGATTAACCTTTTATGAAGCTTGTATTTGGGGAATGAACAGGGTAAGACTCATACCATTTTTGGTTAGTCAAATATTAAGTTTACTGCATTCAATTGTTTAAGAGATAATCTGATACATATTTACATTTAAATTGTTTGGCAGCAGGGTTCTATTAATTAATATCCCTAAAAAAGATTTTAATTGAGCCTGTTGACATACTGACAGAAGACATTTAAAATTATTTTTTGTATCCTTGTCCTTCATTTATATGGACAATCAAGAATTACGTCTTTTGGATGATTAAGTTCATGCTTTGTATTATAATAGTCTATATTTAAAGAACACAAAGGACATAGATATTTGGTCTGACTGTATATCTGATAGGCTTGGGATTCCATTTACTTGAATTCTATTATTTTCAAAATTTCTGTGTCAATAACTGCCTAGCTGTCCAGGGATTGTGAGTTTATGAATACAAATGGCCTTCTGATTTTTATAAAACAAAAACTAGCTCTTCTCTGGCAGGCAAAATGTTTCCACTGAAGTGATCTCCTTTGCTCACTTTAAACACTCACAAAAACAAAGATTTGATTTTTCTAAATGTTTTGTCTATGCAACATCTTTAACACCTTAATTGATTTGAAATGATCTTGGCCTTGTACAATATGCTCACTAAACGGTTAGGTTTTTCTTTTTCCTTTGAACCACTGTAAGCATTTTATAGCACCTGGTTCTTTGAAAAACAGAACCCACACCATACCTACGAGTTGGCATACAGCCAAGAAAGTCCTTTTTTGTGTGTGTGTGTGTGTTTGTGGTGAATCATTCATAGCCTGTAAGATCTATCAAAATAGCTTTGTTTGAAAACCTTGTTTTTCTTATCTTTTTTTCTGATGACTCACATTTCAGTGCTTTCATGTCTAGATTCTCTTTTCTTTCTTGTTTCTCATCATGTTCATTCAGAAGATGTTCTTTCACTAGTTCCAAAATTTGTATTTCTATATTCTGTCAGTTTTCATCTTGAAACATACACACAGCAATATGCTCTGAATCATAAAATTCTGCATTAAATCCCAACACTTAAAAAAACCCATATTCTCAATATAGGTTTACCTGCACTTCTCTTGCCATTTTTATTTAGTACAAATTTATGAATGTTTTAAATTCATTGGCACTTATGAAACTTGAAATTTTATTTTAATGTTAGGAAGATTTTTGGCTGCAAAAAACATAAAAACTAATGCTAAGTGGTTTTAATGCCACATGGATGAATATGAAAGTGTAGTGGTTCAGGGTTAGTTGAATTAGTAGTTCAATAATGGCTTCAAGGACTCAGGTTCTTCCCATTTTTCTTTTCTGCAATCTTTTAAATCAGTTTTATTGAGGCATAATTTATAAATAATCAATTTTAAGTGTACAGAGGAGTTTTGACAAACGTATACTCATATAACCACTACTACAATCAAGAAATTGAGCATTTACAACATTCCAAAAACTTCCATCAGCCCCTTTGCAGTCAATCCCATCTCCTCACACAATCTCTGGCAATTTCAAATAAATGGAATTGTATAGTATGCACTTCTTTGTGTTTGAATTCAAATAAAATCTTAAGCCCCTTAGTTGACTGAATGGCCTTCCACTTGGCCAAGAGGACTCCAGGAAAACCTTAAAGCTAAGTTGCTGGCCATGAAGAGAAGGGACGTCAAATGCATCTTATCATGTCCCCTTCCTTTTGGAGTTACTCTTTGTTACAATAAGATATTAAATCGTTAACAGCCTAAACCCATGGAAGGTAAAGCTTAAAGCATAGCTGCAGGCCATTAATTTACTTAAGAGATGACTTGAGTTTTGGTAAATGTCCAGTGGCTTGTCTCTGATTAATAGACATCCTTGTCTTAAGTTAAAACATTCTAAGCCTTTAGATAAAGCTTCATTTCTTTAACCAATTACAAATCAAAGAATCTTTAAACCCACCTGTAATCTGTAGCCTGTAACCCCGGGCTTCAAGATGTCCCACCTTTTGGGGCCAAACCAATGTATGCCTTCCCCACATTGACTTTTGATCCTATGTTTAATTTCTGCCTCCATGAATATATAAAACCAAACTGTGACCCAACTACCATGGGCAAATTTTCTCAGAACCTCTTGAAAACATGTGCTCTGGGCCATGATCCAGGTTGTTGCTTGTCTTGGTAGTTTGCTCCTTTTTATTACTGAGTAATATTACATTATATAGGTGATATATTGTAATTTATCTATCTATTCATCAATTGATGGAAATTTGTTTCCGGATTTTGGCTATTATGTATGAAGCTGCTCTAAACATTCACATAGAAGTTTTTGTGTAGATATAGGTTTACATTTCTCTTGAGTAAATACCTAGTAACATGAATGCTGGGTCGTATATTAATTAATATGTTTAACGTAATAAGAAACTGCCAAACTGTTTTCAAGAGTGGCTGTACTATCACCAGCAATATAAGAGAGTTCCAGTTGCTCCACATCCTTGCTAACACTTGGTATCTTAATAGTGTTTTTTGAAGAGCAAACATTTTTAATTTTGATGAAGTCAATTATCAATTTCTTCTTTTAGGTTTCCAGCTTTTACTGTTATTATTTTTGGACTTTCTAAGTGCACAACTTAAAACATCACAAAGACTTTCTCCTAGATTTTCATCCAAAAGTTTTATAGTTTTAGCTCTTATATTTAGGTCTATGAATTAATTCCAAGTTAATTTTTATGTGGGGTGTGAGTTGGGGGTTAGGGTTTTTCTTCCTTCCTTTCTTTCCTTTTTGCATATATGGGTATCTAAGTGTTCTGACATCACCTGTTGAGTGTTCTGCCACTCCTGGTGTATTAGGTTTGTGCTTTTCCCCACCCACGTATCACAAGATGACTGTAGCCACTCTAGGCACCACATCCAGAAGAATATCCTGGACAGGCTCTCTTTCTAGAAAGTGTTGAGAAAACTTTTTTACCCCTTACTAACTAGACTTGACAAAGGTTTACTGTTTGCTGTCTGAACTAATCACTGGACATGGGAATGGGGCCACCATGATTCATTTATTCATTCAACAAGGAAATGGTATGTTTTCTATATTCTTTCTAGGGGTTGGGGATACAGTAGTGACTAAAATAGGCAAAAATGTTGCCTGACTTCATGAAGCATACAATTTACTGTGGAGGACTATCTGTCTATTGTCACAATAAATATGTAAACTATATAGTACATTGCTGTATATTAGTGAGAAATAAAGGAAAAGGGCTATGAAGTATTGTGGGTGGGCTGAAATTTTAGATAGGGTGGTTAGGAAAGGTGTCACAGTTGACTTTTGAATAAAGACCTGAAGAAAATGATGGAGTAGGCCATATAGATACCAGATTGAAGAGTGGTCCAAGCAGAAGGAAAAGTGCAAAGGGCAATTTTGGCCATACTTGATGATGTCTGGGGACATTTTGGTTGTCGTAACTTGGGGGAAAAGGGAGTGCTGGGAAAGCCAGCGTTGCTGCTATATATCCTACAATGTGCGGGACAGCCTACGTCTCCACCTTCCTCCTACTCCAACAAGAAATTATCCGATCTGAACGGCAACGGTGCCCAGGTTGAGAAATGCTCTTTTAAGTCATAGTAAAGACTGGCGTATACTGAGTAAATTAAAATGACACGGAAGTATTGTCACCTCAGAAATTAAGCTTTTAAGAGGATCACTTGGCTCTTTGTTGTGAGTAGACTAAAATGGTAAAAAGGGTGGAAAACAAGTATAGCATTTAGGAGGGTATCCAGACAAGAAAATATGATTTGAACCAGGATGAACCCATTAGGGGTGGTAAGTGGTAGATTGTGGATATATTTTGAAGGTTGAGCTAAAAGGATTTACTGACATACTGCATATGTACATGTGAAGGAGAGGAACCAAGTATGAGTTATATGCTGTGGCTGGTGCTGGAGCTGTATCTTTCAAAGAAAGGAGTCTGGATAAGTGGTGGAAATCTGAACACATTTGGAATGGGGGAAAGACTATGCATGTGGTTATTAGGACAGGTAATCAACTGTATCTGTTACATATATATCTTACGGAAGTAAGAATGGACATTGTTGGATTCTTGAATGACTACTTTAAAGGGCATAATTATTCTAAAGACTAAGTTTCTTTGAAAATGTTTTTCTATCCACCACATTGTGTTTTAAGAAACATCTTCTCATGTCATCTTTCATTTTGGTGAGAGTTTGATAGATGTGGGAAGTCCCAATTCCTTATCCCATCAAGGTTATTAAAGGTCTTCAATTTTCCTTTCAGTATTTGCATCCCAAGCAATTGTTGACTTCTCCTGTGTACAGTGTTGATGTGTTGTTTAATAGTTGTTTTCTAAGCATTTTTGTCTACTATAAAATATTGTAAGCTCTCACTGAGTCCTTATGTGTTAAGAAAACTACTTAATATACTACTCTCACTTGTCAAAATAAACTTATAGCCTATAAACTGGGGTTATTTCCATTTCACAGACAAAAATACTGACGTTTAGTAAAGTAATTTCATTTATTCAAGATGATTCAACTAGTAAATGGCAGAGCTACGTCCTGAGCCAATATGCCTTTGTGGACTTAAACGCTGTTGTAGGTCCTCTTACTCGACCTTCACGTTCCAGGGGGCTTGGTTAGTAAGATGAGTTGCTTGGTGAGAGTTCAATAAGGACATGCTGATTGAGTGGGAAGCTCTTGGTACTCAGGTCACGGTACCGGAGACCTAAAATTCTTCCTATACAAATGCACGTCGTGGTTATTTCACAGCATACCGATCTGATGGCTCATCTTCCAGATTGTGGCGGGAGACGCTGGATGGCAACAATACAGCTCCCATTCCCGATTTAGCCCTGCCACTCTCTCTTCTTGACCTGGGCGTCTCCAGGGCGTGGACAGGCCGCTGGAAGGGCACAGCTGGCAGTGGCCTGTCCGAGGCGCCGCGGGCTGTGGGCCTGGCGTCTGCACCTGGAGCGAGGCGGCGCGGGACTCGCGCTCCGGCGCTGCGCAGCCCGGCTGGAGAGAGGTCAGGTTGGCGCTTTCCGAGGGCCGGCTCGGGCGCCGGGCCCGCCTCCCCTCGGGATTGGAGGCCCGCGGGCCCCGCCCGGCCCAGCGAGGCCGGCAGGAGGCGGCGCGCGCGGCGGGACGGCGGGACGGCGGGAGAGCCGAGACCAGGTCAGTCATCTCCGGCTCAGGAGTTCCAGGGGTCGGGCCGGGACCCCGGCACGTCCGCGGCCTGCTCTGCGCCTGCTGTGCCCGCGCCCCAGGTCCGGGAAGGACTGCCGTCGGAGTGAGACGCCGCGGCCTCCTGGGCGGGGTCGTTGCTTCAGTGGTTAGTTCCTGCCTTTTTCCTAACTCGGAGTGAGAACCTGGCGCCACCTTCAACTCGCGTTTGCTAAAAGTGGGGTTGGAGGAGTTAGGCGGAAAGGAGTCGAGTTTCTGTTTTTGGCGGTGCAGAGAGAACTCGAGGCGGAAGTTAGTCTCCAGACGCTAACGGGCTTCCGGGTGGTTGGGGAGGGACCTGGCCTGGGGTCCTGGGGTTCTGGGGCCGCTGAGGAGGGGCCGCGCTACTTTCGTTTCCTCCCCCGGTGTCAGTGACTGTAGTCGGCCCGGAGCCCAGCTCTGACTCATGTTACGGCTCCTGGGTACCGGTCGTCGCTGGAAACTCGTGTTGAGCACTTGATCATAGCTCCGGGAAGCTACCCAGAAGCAGCAGGGACGCCCCGGAGAGGAAGCTGCCCCCAGGATGTGCACTTCTTACCAGGGTCTCCTTTCAGATCTTAAGCGCTGATGCCGCTGACTTGCCCTCAAACTGTGTTTTCTTTATAATTATTTAGGATTTATGCTCTACTCAATAGTTGTTTTTCAAAGATTTTAAGTTTTAAATCAGCAAATGGATAATGGGCATCGGTATACGTAATGTATTGATCGAGGGAAACCTCCATAAAAACTTTTTACTTGATGATAAAACTGCTTAGTCATGGTTCACCATCCAAATTCTTGGCTTCCCTTGTGTTCCTGTGGGAGGAAGACAGGTGAATTTTGGTGAGGTTATAGGCTGTGTTCCTTCACTCCACCTGGGGCGTTGCTATTGTTAAGTAAGAGCAGGGCATTGGATTAAGTAGGTGAAGGAGGGAAAAACCTATTCAAGGAAAAATGGATACTTTCTCATATGGAAGATGGGAAGTTTATGTGAAGAAAACTTTACATTTGTGTATATATATTTATAATTAACTTTCATATCAAAAGCCCTCATCAACTAAAAAAACATTCTTTATAAATACTTAGAAGATCACCGTTACCTTCACATTTAAGTTAGTTTCAGGCATATATGCTGCTATATTTTTTTCCCTAAGAAATTTTCTTCAATTTAAAATCTCCCATTATGATATTTGCTAAACTGTGTACAGTTATAATTAATTGATGAAAATTGTATGGCTATACCACAGAGATTTTGCTTTCGTTGTTGGTAGTATAGCAGTAATCTCTGAGGCAGGGCTATTTTCACTTTGATGAAGTGAGGAAGAGAAAGGGTAAGAAGACAAGAAGCTAAGAGAGTAGTCTGCTAGCCCTAGAACTACTCAGTGACCTACTACTACTGCTACTACTACTACAGTGACCTACTACTCCAGTATTTAGTATTCTACTAAATGATATATCCATGAAAATCCTTTGATCATTCAACAAATGTTTACTGAGTACCTACTCTAGGTCAGATGCTTTGCTTGGTAGCGATGTTGTATAAATACATTGCTATTGTCTGTATCTTCGCAATATAAAACTATTTATTCCTAGTAACTGAAGACCTTTTCATCTTTAACACTTAACAGTCTCACCTAAAGGACTATTTCCATGTATATGAAATTTATTTTATTTTTATCATTGGAAATTAATCCCTTGTTTCTTAAGGTGTCTTCTGTACTGTTAATATGTATTATAGATTCTCTAAATGAATTTTGGAAATGTTGGGTTAAATGAAATTAAACAGATTGGTTTGTTTTTGTTTTTTAATATAAGTACCTCTTAGATTTCAATATTGTATGTGAATTTCTAATTTGAATATAGTATATGGCTTTCCCATATTGAATTGACTGTAGAATCTTAATTTCTGGGAACCTGGGAAAGTTCCCATAGAAGACATTTTGGGAAATGTAGTTTAAGGAGTTTTTTTGTTTGTTTTTATTTTTACCCATTTATCTCACCCATCCTGCCAACAGAAGTGATGCCACCAAGAAGAAATGAGAAATACAAACTTCCTGTTCCACTTCCAGAAGGCAAGGTTCTGGATGACATGGAAGGCAAACAGTGGGTACTGGGCAAAATGATTGGCTCTGGTGGATTTGGATTGATATACTTAGGTAATGTATAAGTGTAAATTATCAAATATTATATATGTGGCTGTTACTGTGATTACTTAATAATTTAAAAAATTTAAAAATATAGAATTCATAAATGTACTTTATTAGAAATCATGAGTGTACTTTATTAAGTAGTAATATGAAGATAGGTAACGTTTAGTACAATGTCTAGGTTCATGACATGACTGACTTACTCCTTGTTGTCCATGTTTTTCTGAATAACCCTTAGAAGTCTTTTCAGAGCATAATTATACAATCAGCCAGAGAGAACACTAATGTTCTTTTTTTGAGAGCTTGTCTTCTTGGAAACATGCTTTTTACAGCTCAGAAACCACAACTGTATAAATACAAACACTTTCTGTTTGTGAATCTTAATCATTAATATTTAGGTAATACAATGGTCTAGTCATTTCTTAACTGAGCTCCACTGGAGAATTAATAGATAAGGCATCTATTGCATAGAATGAATTAATTTCTCTCTTGTGTATCTAAAGTGGTACTAATTATGTACCATCCTTGGGATAATTGAGAAGGTAGGCACTCAAATTATTTTCTGTGTTCTGTGGTACAGCTAAGGAATCTTGGCTGGCTATGCTTTTACACTGCATTTAAACGTCTAAAAATTACATTGAATTTAAATAAATCCTTCAGGGCTATCTTAAATCCATAGTGAAATAAGGAGGGAATACCCATTATAAGACTGGATTTGGTGAATAAAATAAGATAAATATTAGTGATTTTTTAAAAATACCCTCAATGATAAGTTCTCCTAAATGTATTACATCATATTACATTTGTTTCTATAGGAGTTTAAGAAGTTGATAAAAGACCTTTGAAGGAATCTTGAATTCCTCATCAAATATTTCCAAACAAATGTTTCATGGATCATGAAGGAAAAAGATCCCCTTCTGATAAAATTAAGACTGTAGTTTAGAATGACTGGATGAAATTTGGTTAATAAGCAGCTGCTTATTAATTACCTCAGTATCTAATCTAGTTGGAAAGACAAGATCAGTGCAAAAAAAATTTATGGGCTAAGCAAAGGATAGTTTCCTCATTTAAAGGATTCGAACTTGTTTGCAAAATGCTGATTCTAAATGCTAGATTGAGCATACAGGCGGCACTGTACAACAGGAATGTCATGTAAGCCGCATATGTAATTTAAAAGTTTCTAGGAGCTACATTAAAATATGTTAAACAGGTGAAATTTAGTAATATATATTATTTAATCCAATATATCCAAAATAAAATTCCAGTATGTTAACATGAAAAAATAAATATTTTACTTTTTCAGGGAAGTAAAAATCCAGGGTATATCTAGTCTCAAGGGCTCAGTAACCACTTGTGGCTAGTGGCTACCACATCAGATAGTGCAGATGAAGACCATGTGAGTACCTGGAATCTACAGAGAGCAGAATTCCCTGTCGAATAAGTGTTGTTTGAAAATTGGAATTAGTGAATTCTCTTTTATAGCAAAGAGTTAAGATCTCTAGTATACTGTCTTGACTCAAGATTAGAGATATGGACTTGAATAAATTATTTCTTATGTGTCTGTGCTATACTCTTAGATCCCACAGCTTATCACTTACACTTTTATTTTCCTAATGTTTGAATTAGTTGAATAATATCAAAGAATTAGAGGTAAACATTGATTGTAATCTTATCTTTTTTGTCTTTTAAAAATGTAAATGTTATCTGTATGAATATGTATTTAAATTCAAGTGCATGTTTAAGATTAAATAGTATACGTCTATACACATGTATTTATATATGTCTACAGATAGTACTTGCGTGGTTCCTGTTAAGAAAGAGGAATGTATTTGCTCAGGCACGTGACTTATTGTTCATATTTAAATATAGAAAAGTTCTTCTTTCATTGACATTTTTTTAACTTATTTTTTCTCATTACCAAAATACTGTTGTTTTACAACATATTTCAGGGTTTAACGTGTTATACAGTACTCTCTACTATCTGAGTTTTATTTTTATTTATTTATTTGGAGACAAGGTCTCCCTCTGTTGCCCTGGCTAGAGTGCTGTGGCATTATCACAGCTTACTGCAACTGCAAACTCCTGGGCTCAAGTGATCCTCCTGCCTCAGCCTCCCAAGTAGCTGGAACTACAGGCATGTGCCACCATGCCTGGCTAATTTTTCTATTTTTTATAGAGATGGAGTCTCGCTATGTTGCTCAGGCTGTCCTCGAACTCCTGGGCTCAAGCGATCCTCCCACCTCAGCCTCCCAAAGTGCTAGGATTGCAAGCATGAGTCACTGTATCCAGCTCTATCTGATTTTTAGAACCTGGACCCTAGGAAGATCAGTAAGTACATACCATTGAGAAAACATTTTAAGAAATGTTTAGCTATTTTGAGAAAAAAAGGCTCCATACTTCAGAATATGTAATAAAGCTATGTGTTCCAAATGTCATTTTTCCATCAGAAGTGATGCTAATGAATCACAGAATCAGTTTAACTTCATTAAACTTATTTTTTACTATTTTCAAAGCTATATAAGCAAATTCATATGAAATTACATCATGTTTTTGCATTTTATCATGACTCTCATCACTTTCTGTATATAAATAAAGAAAAAAGCAATTAAATTCAAGTTTTCTTTAATACTTTGTGTCCAGCTACATTCTTTTCAAGTATTATTTCCAGATACACTGTTTCGGCAGACACTTTATCAGCAAGTGCTGCCTGAGGCTGAGAAGAAACTAGCTTCTATGTCTAACTCATTGTGCATGTACAGCTGTCCTCTAGCTTTGAGATCAATAGCCAAGGCCTTTCAGTAATCAGAAACTTACAGTAAAGGGATAGGGGCAGAGAAGTTGGTATTTACTCGAGTTGGAGAAATCATGTGCCTGTAGCATTAATAGAAATAGTTATAAGAGAGAAAAGAAAAGTTTGAATACAAGAACAAAGTCAAGGTTCTTTCTTTGTATATGAAAAGAGAGTGGGGGTAAAGAAGGAAGAAAGGAAACTGGTTTAGGGGATGGGAAAAGTTGTTCTCATTTTAGTATCAAATAAGTGAAAAAGTTTCTAAAACTCCAGGGAAGGAGAGAGAACTGAGGGTTTGAATTCTACTTTAATGCTCATTATAACATAGAACCAAGTAAACTAAGGGAGAATTGCATAAATAAGAGCAGGGATTTTGGTGTTAGCCAAATCAGAGTTGAATCCTGACCTGACTAAGCCACTTACAAACTGAGTGACTTTTACCTAGTTACTTAATCCTTTGGATTCTTTGTTTCTATTCTGTATAATTGGGATAATAATAATTATGAGGATTAAATGAGATGGTTTTTTAAAGAACTTGGTAAACACTTAATAAATGTTAATTATTTACTTAGGATTTTCCATTCTAAATATCCAGTGCCACAGTGGATTAGGATGGTGAGAAAGACCTCCATTGGAAGGGTTTTTTAATTATCCTGCCATGGACTCAGGTGGAGTTAGTTACTAATGTGGTAAAACTAAGAACATAGAGAATGTCAGCAGAAGACTTTATGACATTTTACTCATCAACCTGTATCTTTTTCTTCCCTTAAAATTTGCTATAATAGCTGTGATAGATGGTGAAAAGTTCTCATTTAAACTATAATTTATCTGCTTCAGATATGAAAGATAATGGGTTTCAGAAATTATTCAAAATCTAGAAAAACAGAATTATAGTATACACTTAATTAAAGCTACATTCCTTTGAAGGGTGATTATATGAGTAAAAATAAATGTGATTTATCTGTGGAAGTTTTCATTTTTTGAAGTTTGGCATAGTGATGACCATTTAGCATATTTGGAGTGTCAAGACAGAATAGATGTTCAACGGTTATTTGCCTGAGAGATTGAGACTGGGGTTGGAGCACTTTATCGAACAAGTTAGTTTGCTTTGTCCTCTTTCGTGATTATAGATGTCACTCTTAACTCTAGTCTGCAGTCTTACAGATGAGTACCCTTAGTCACAAGGAAAGATGAGTCAAGGAAACTATCATGATTTCATTTAACAATGTACATCTGCTTTATTGATGGTAAATCAATAGCATTATCTTTTATAAAGAATAGCACATTATTGTAACTAAAATTAACTGTGGCAAAGCCTTAAGATTGGATCATTTATTCATGGATAAATGTTTAAACTTCGTCCAAGTGACTGTTAGACATTTTTGGGGACATCCTGTCAGATTATCCTAATTTTGTACTTTTGAAACATGGAATCTTTTGGGGGAGATTTTTAGAAATTATCAAAGGTTAATTCACTTATTGATAAAGCAACATTTCTATTTATGAAGAAATGGGAAGAAAATACTGGTGCATGTATGGTTTTTATTTTTTGTTCAGCTGTAATGGATTGGTTGTTTTTAAGATATGCAGAATAATGTTCACAAGAGCCCAATGATAATGCTAGCAACAAGGTAGAGTATTGGAATACATATTGCTTCATTCACATTGCAGTATTAAATGCTATTTTGGCAATGTTTTATAGAGAGAGCTTTAAGATAAGCAGTTAGTCTTATTTGACACAATGCAACATTATGGTGCCACTACAATTGTTAGTAGGCAATTTTTCAAATGATACTGTGTGGGTGAAAATAAGGGAATAAGTATGGAAATAAGGATAATTTATACTAGAAACTATAGTCTGTGATAAATTAGTTCCCAGATGAAGGTGTAGATAACAGAAAATAACTCAAAAAGAAGGGATCACTTGGGATTTTATAAATTTAGTACACTTGTTGGACCCCTAGACAAGAAGTAAAAGTCCCCAGAAGATGTATTTTAATTTTGTATGTGTTTTAATTTTGAGTTTTAAAAGAGATAGCAGTGCTCATTTACCTATCAGTTAAGAAATCTAAGCTGTTAAGAAGGTTTGGGTTCTTTTATAAAAAGAAAGTTCTTGTGAGGCCTAGCCTTTGCTTGTCTTTTCATTTTTTTTAAATGTGCTCTTTTTAACATATATTATGGTTCTTCATTTGTAACATTTTACTGTCAAACTTTTTTGCCTTAAGGGAAGGTTTATAAACTACTCCATTCTTCAGGGTGCTTATATATTATGTCTCTTCCACTTTACCTGTTACTGTCTTGTAACTGTTTACAGTGGTCAAGGTTTTTTTTTAAATTTGAAACCTATTGCTATGGGGAAATTTCTTCTTCCTGAAATGAGCTCACCTCTATTGCCACACAATAAAAGAATTCTCAGCTTTTGAGAGCTTCTGGCTTCCTTATGAAATATGGATAGACTTCTGCTTCTGAAGTGTTTTAGGTTTTTTTCCTTTAGATAAGGAAGAAGAAGAATAAATAGTATGAGGTGTGTTTCTTCTTTTAAGACACAAGAATATCTGTAAAATAAATGAGAAGAGAGTTAAGACGCTTTAAAGCTCTAAATGAGAGTTCATTAGACATTAGCTATAGGGATGATGAATCTTTGTTCATCACCCACATTTAAAGGTACTTTTGAGTTTTATACTACTTAGATACTTGATTTTGCAATTAGTGCTTTTAGAATGTTTGCCTCTTATAGCTTCATTACATGACCGAGTTTTTCCTGAACACCATGTAGCATTCTATATGAACGAATATTTCAGAAGAAAAAATAGAAAACTCAGTAATTATTTCAAGATAATTATTGAAGACTTCCATTGTTTCTTTTTAAAAGGATGACCTTTAGTTAGCCAGGTGGATTTATCTTTAAACATCTCCAATCAAGTAATAATTGAGGGAAAAGATTCTGTAGAAAGACATCCATTGAAGGCCAGAAACATCTACAGATGCAATATGATCCCAAGCAATGAAGCATGTGGCCCTTCATTGGCATTATATGATAACAGGAGGATCTTCTGGCAGAAGAACTGACTTTTGCTGTGTTCTGCATGCTGCCCCTCCAAACCCATATTTGATTGGCACCTATGCCCTATTGAAACTGGCATCACACCTTCTGAATGGGCACAGTGCCAGGCAAGCAGATGGGTATGGGCAAAAGCATGCCAGAAACCCAGTATGTGAATCAAGTTTAAGTATCAGGGGCCCAAACTCCCATCCAGGGATATAAAAACTGCAGTCTGTTGAGAGCTTTTTGTGCTTAAGGTTAAAGGACATGCCATTTCTACTGCAGCTTACAGGTTGATTAATTTTGAAAGTCAAATAGGAGCTCCCGTGGCTGTGTCAGGCTGTGTCTACTACTTCGTGTAGAGAAGGGAAAGTATTGTAATGAAGTTTCCAGTGAGAGTTACTCTCCTGCAAGTGCCTCCAGCACTTAAGCAGCATGCATTCAGTGGAGATGAATATTTCTATTCTCCTACAGAGCCAGGTGCAATCAAAGCCAGATCTTCAACCTGCTGCAGTAAAGAACCCTAAATTTAGAAAGGGCAAGCAAAGTTTAGAAGAACTCCTTGGTGGCAGCTCTTCTCACCATGAGCTGATGAAGCTTCACAAAAGTGTATAAAGGAGATGAAGGGAAAATTCCAAACAAAAAAACCTTCATAATATTTCAGCCTGAAACAGAGAGGTCTTTAATAAACCAAAGGAAAAGTTTAGTCCTGGCTCCTCAATGCAGAAATTCTTCTGAATTTTCTATCAATAAAAATTTAGTTAACCAAAATGTTAGAACCAAATTAATGCATAAGTAACTAAACTTCCTATTTTTACATTTATTTCATTGCATGTCTGTCATGTATATAAACTTTGCTTCTTGAATAATGGATTTTGCATAAAATTGAGTTCTAAACATCATATTCCTTATGATTGTCTCACACCCACTACAGAACTCCCCCCTTCCCCAAAAAAGAGGGCACTGTTCCTTGTGATCATTTTAGTCACATCTTCTTAGTGCTCTTAAATTTACAGGAATGCCTGTAAGACCAGCTGTGGCCAAGAGAAGCTTTTCCTAATCGCCTTATAGCCATTGCTTTTGCTTTTCCACTGTGTAAACTTTATCTATGAACAGATTCCATGAGACCGTTGTGAATACTTCAACGTATTCAAAACATATAACTGCCACAAATTAAACTACTAAAACTAAAGCTGGTGCATTGTAACTGCCAAGTAAAACTGGCACGTCCCTCTGTCAGACTGCAGGAGAGAGTGCCATACAGTCCTTGGAAAACACAATTCATCCAGAAGCACTCTTGTCACTTGCTCTGATATTAAACCAGAGAAAGTGACATTAATTAAAGAAGTGACATGAGCCAACAAAGGCAATGAATTTTAAGCTTTGGCTCATTTGCAGACCTTAATCCAACCTGTTCTGCTTAGGTATTGTGGCCATTTTTGAAGAGTAGTTAGTGTGGCTACTTTCACTGCTCCTCCTCTCATCTTGCCGTTCTGAAACACATTTTCAAGAAACTAACATTTTATATCCGGAGTTGGACTGGTTAATTGGCACACTAGTAGTCATTGCAGGGCTTCCCAAAATAGTGTGGTGGCATGTGATGCATTTATTGCACTTGATAACTGTGTGAGATGTACAACAACTAGAGGTACAGAAGAGTTGGTCTAACAAAAAGGCAAGCAACAGCCAAACAGCAAAGTACCTAGTCTTGGTAGACTGGAAGCTAGGAGGGTCTGTTGCTAGGACTCATGGAAACAAATGGTAGCTGGTAGGCTTTATGAAAATTGTAGCATGTTAAAGAGGCAAGCAGAGGAGTATTCATAACTTCTCTCTCTCTTTGTTTTGTAGCATGCTTTCTTGCGATATTATTTCATATGATAACTATTTTGTACACTGTCTTTTTAACCATTCCTCATACACGCATGCATGCACACTCACACATTATAAATTCCTTATAGATAGTCACACAGAGTGCTTAAATATGGCCTTGCATGTTATAGCTTTTCAAAAATGATATGTTAAATTAACTCTAGAACTAGTCTATTATGGAAAAATGATTTTCCTAATAGGTTGTCTAAGACTAAATTTTTTGCTTTATGTGTGGTCTGTATGTAAGGCATTATACTTTCAGATTTAGAGACATTATTTTGTATATTTGGGGGAGTTTGTGGAAGAGAAATATCTCTTCATTCCCTTTTCAAGTAAATTTTTAAAGTAAAAAAAAGCTGTGTACTTAATTTATAGATTGTAACATTTATTGGGAAAAGTCTACTCTGTTAATGCATAGTATAGGGGTTTTAAAAATGGGCATTGTGTTAAGACTACCAGTTTTGTGTTTAGAATAAAACATTTTTACTGAATAGCATTTAATTGAAGTAGACCTACTAATAATAGCAAGTAAAAACTTTTGTGGGGAAATGGATGATATTTACTGTTAAATGGATTGACTTGTAGGCATGTAACATACATAAGAAATCAACTTTTCAAAGAATGTAAACACAACTTTAACAGAAAATAAATTATTGGAATTTCTTTTAATCTAAGTCTGTGAAAGGTTTGATTAAGGGTTTTGTACATAGTCAGAAGCTTTTGTTATGGTTTCTGGCATAGGTATTCTGTGTTTGAGATTGGGAATTTTCTGTCTGTGTAATTAGTTATGAGGTTTAATGTACATTTTTTATATCAGGCAGACAATGGCTTCAAAGAGACAGCAGTGCTGCAAAGGAGCAAGAAGAGAAGGCCAAAGTTGACACACAGAGAGGCAAAACAGTGTAGGAAAAATCAACACGTTTTGCAAAATCAATCATTGAAAATGTGTCAGCATTCAGGAGACTGTCTTTAATTTGCAATCCAAGTGAAATAGAGTATTTAAATATGAGAGGCAGTATTATTGAGCCCAGCATGCCTGCTACCACTTGTTTGACTAGCTCAGAATAGAACACTGAGAAGCAAGGGCTCAAAGTTAAATGAACATTTATACATTTTAAAATGAAATGAAAGATTCAGAGTGTATTCATGAATTAAAATCTTTTTTCAGAACCCTAAATTTAATCAGCTGGAATTACTTTTAAAGTGTCATTCTATTTAACTTTTGGGAATGATGAATTTGCTTTTTAATAAGGATGCTATATTTTATCATGAAGATGAAACAAACTGTCTTTTGTTAATTATTCCCCAGAGACACTGGCCATTTTCTCTCTCCAATGCTTAGTGTGGAGTAAAGGCAGCTTCCTGCAAATTTATTTCAAGGAAGAGCAATTGGAAGCTTCAACATGTGTGAAAGAGGCGCATGGAGAACATAGCTTCCATTTCAGGTATTCCGTGTGCCACCTAATGAACCTCTTAGAGGTAATGTTACCAAAGCCCCACTGAGGAGGCCATGATCGTAGAACGCAGAAAAGTAAGAAAGAATGAAAGAAGACTCTGGCAAAGAGTAGCAAATGTGTCAAATTTGTCTATGGCATCTGATAACTGCTGGGACTAGTTTTTGAAATCTTTTTTAGAAAATTACCATCTTCATCATCAGCTACTAAAATCTTTAACTTAGTGTGTGCCAAGCTCTGTGTTAAGTGCTTTATTTCATTAATCCTCCCAGCAACTTAATAAGGAAGATATTAAGGCCTAAGAAGGTTAAGGAAATTGCCTCCAGGGCAAAGTTTTAATAATTGTCTCCATCTACATCTGTACTCGGGTTACTTTGCTCTACTGATTGATGTCCCTTGTCAAAGAACGCTTTGAATTTATTGCTAGCCAGAGAAAATCGTGGCAAATGGTGTGCTTATGACAAGCTCATTTCTAAAGTAACAGCAAAATATGTAATTGATAGTATTGGCAGCTAATTTAAGAAATCTGTTAGTGATGATGCTAATAATGGTGTCATTTTCGTTCAGATTGACAACTCAAGGCGTAGAGCATCAGTGATAATGTTTTTAATATTATTAAGATCACAAAAATCTGTGAAAGAACATCTGATATTTATAGTAAACCTAATGTTAAGCACTGGAAAAAATACGTTAAAAATGTACCATGTCTTAGATCAAATCTTTTTATGAAAAAAAGTGAGAATAGTCACCTATTAGTGCATACAATCTGATTGAGAAAGATTTGGTGGATTTTCATGCTTTTGCAAAAATGCATAAATTTATCTAGTTTATAGGAATTTTATACATTTGTTTGAGTCAAATAAGCAATAGGAAGATCTAAAGAGGCCTCTTTAAATTCCTGTGATAGGATTTTAACAAATATGTAAAAATAGATTTAAAAAAATGTATTATACTTGACCATGTTTTTTTCCGTTGGATAATAATTTAAAGATACACTGCCTAGGAGACTAGGTTTTTTTTTAAAGAGTAAAAACAAACAAAATACTTAGGTAAGTGGAATCTTGTTTAAGAATACCTCCTTTTACAGAATTTGTTTCAAATACCAAAATATTTTATTTGTGACAAGTCTAGGTTTTAGAAAATTATTCATTTCTTTCAAGATATTACACAATAGTAATGATTTATTGTAAACCTATAGGTGATTCATGAATTAGAACATTTCATGTAGAGTTAAACCCTTAGGTGTTTTTAATAGAGAAGAGATATTAGCTACTGCAATGCTAGTTTTTATGCTAGAATACTTTTTTCTTTGGCATATATGCATAGCAAGGAAAAGAATGAGCAAAATACAAGCTATTACATTAAATATATGTTTTTGAGCACTTCTGGTGATATGGGGTTATTAATTTCAAATTCTGGAGAATGTGAAGAAAAGCTATTTGTTATACTTGATCTTATTTCTATTAAAAAATCATGTGTTACAGTTCTTAGATCTCCAGTGTCAAATGTGAGTAGTATTATTGAGAATGGAGTATTAGTTATGTAAACCTTCTATGTGACAAAGTATTAGGAGGATGGTAGAAAAAGTGAAACTGCCTAAAAAATTCCTACAGACTACACTTAAAGAAAATTGAGAAGAAAACTAAACAAAGCTGTCTATCGAATGGAGAAATGAAAATGGGAAGAAACAATTGTATGGTCTTTCATAATCAGAATTTCTACTCTACCAGCAAGCTTCAGAGGAAGTATAAATGTATTGAAATTAACTAGTTTAAAGGAATCTCTATAAAAATAGGGTATTTTTATTGGGAGGAAGGACCTTCAAGTTCCTTTTGACTATGAAAACCTGTGAGATCCCGGAAGATGGTGTTAAATATGTAAATGCTCTGTCAATACTGAAACATGGACACAGGCACAGGCTTTAAGGAAAGGATTGATGCAGCTGAGTAAAGAACTAGTTGTACTAGTAATAAACAAGCAAAGCAAATCTAAGTCACAGAAAAATGACATAAAGAGATCATCAAGAAGAAAAAATAATGACTTTGCTATCTGTTTATGTAGTGTATCTTTAGATAATAAGAAAAGCACATGCAATTGTAAAGACATGCAAAGTAGAGCCCATAATGAAAAATGTAAGAAAGATTTCCTTTATTTGCAGCCTAATTACAACATAAATATTAGAAAGTATTTCAAAAGAGTGGGTATAGGGCTGGGCTAAAGATTCTTACATAATAGATTTTTAAACCTAAAATATAGAATTTATAGTATCACTTAAGGAAGGGAGGTCAAGAACTACTTCAGCCCTTACTTTGTAGACTTGAAAATAGACTTCACGATAGCAAAGGGAACTATCATTCTAGTATGTTGTATGGCCAAATCGAATGTCTCTTAGGAGAGAGAAGGAAATATTGGAGGTCTTAGGAAACCTGAAGTCTTTTCGTAATAGATTATCACTAAGATAAAATAGTCTTGAAAGTAGTATATGATTGAAACAGACTTACAAGAGATAAATGAATTAAAATACTAAGATTTGATGATACAAAGTAAAACTAATAAAAATTATGGAACTTATTTTAAGAACTAAATTATGAACATAGAATTTTACAGTGAAATTCACATTTCTAGATTAATGAATTATGATTACAAATTATAGGGTTAATAGCTAAACCAAAAAGTTAAGTTACATATCAACTCTTCAAGCAAGCTCAAAATATATTTAGTTAATCATAATGAAAACAGCTGAGTTAGTTATCAGTGTTAAGATAAGTTTGAGAAATAAATGGATTGGAAAACATAATGTTGTAAGATGAAATAAGTATGTAATGGATACCACAACCAGTAGGTAGATAATTGGTGAAGGAGAGCAAAGAAAAGTTAAAAATATATAAATTGTTGTATTATAATACAATTGTCAGTTACTACATTAGATAAAAGGTCTTAAACTCTCTATTAAAGAATATTATTAATAAAACCCCATAATAGCCAAAAGAGAAATACTTAAGATAAAAAAAACACTAAAAGGTAAGATTTTTCATGCACATGTAAGAGTAAAACAATAGCAGGATTTGTTGTTATTTTACATTCCATAGTAAAAATCATTTAAGAGAGCTAAATAAGGATGTTGTATGAGGTGAAAGGTTAATAAAACATAGTGAAAATATAATGATAGAATTTAGTATGATGAAAATGCTGTTTATTTTTATCCTTGAAGAGAAAATCTAGCAGCCATCCAATAAGAAATTATTGTTAAGTATAACTGGAAATATTATAAACAATTCAGAAAATGACAAAGCAGTTACCGCTGAATCTTCACACTGGTCTCTAAGGAACCCAGGTATAGAGGTGAATGGGGTAGGGGTTCTGGTCTCCACTCCCATATTTCAACCTGAGCATTTCTGCTTTATCTGTTCTCTATCAGGCACATCTCAGCCTATTGCACTGCGCTTTATTGTGCTCCACAGATACTGTTTTTTACAAATTGTAGGTTTGTAGCAACCCTGCAATAAGCAAGTCTATCAGTGCCATTTTTCCAATAGCATGTGCTCACTTCTTGTCACATTTTGATTATTCTCACAGTACTTCAAACTTTTATCATTATGTCTGTTATGGTGATCTGTGATCAGTGATCTATAGTGTTACTATTGTTATTGTTTTGGAGAACCACAAGCCATGCCTGTATAAAACAGAAAACTTAATTGATTAATGTTGTGTGTGTTCTGACTATTCCACCAACTGGCCATTCCCCTCTCTCTCTCTCCCTCCTCTCAGACCTCCCTATTCCCTGAGACTCAACAATATTGAAATTAGGCCAATTAATTAGCCTACAGTGGCCTCTAAGTGTTCAAATGAAGGAAAGAGTCACACATATCTCACCTAAAATCAAAAGCTAGAAATGATTAAGCTTAATGGGGAAGGCACGTCAAAAGCCCACACAGGCTGAAAGCTAGGCCTCTTGCACCAGTTAACCAAGTTGTGAGTACAAAGGAAAAGTTTTTGAAGGAAATTAAAAGTGCTACTCCAGTGAACACATGAAGAGGAAAATGAAACAGTCTTATTGCTGATATGGAGAAAGTTTTCGTGGTTTGGATAGAAGATCAAACCAGCCACAACATTCCCTTAAGCCAGAACCTAATCCAGAGCAAGGCCTAACTCTTCAATCCTTTGAAGGATGAGAAAGGTGAGGAAGCTGCAAAAGAAATGTTTGAAGCTAGCAGAGATTGGTTCATGAGCTTTAAGGAAAGAGGCTGTCTCCATAACAAGAGTGCAAGGTGAAACAGCAAGTGCTGATGTAGAAGCTGCAGCAAGTTATCCAGAAGATCTAAGTAAGATAATTGATGGGTGGCTGCACTAAACAAAAGATTTTCAGTGTAAACAGAACAGCCTTGTATCGGAAGAAGAGGCCATCTAGGACTTCATAGCTAGAGAGGAAAAGTCAGTGCGCAGCTTCAAAGGACAGGCTGATTCTCTTATTAGGAGCTAATACAGCGAATGCTCATTTACCGTTGTGAAAATCCTAAGGCCCTTAAAAATTATACTAAGTCTACTCTGCCTGTGCTCTATAAATGGAACAACAAAGCCCGGGTGACAGCCTATCTGTTTACTGTGTGGTTTCCTGAAGATGTTAAGCCCACTGTTAAGCCCTACTGCTCAGGAAAAAAGATTTCTTTCAAAATATTACTGCTCATGGACAATTCACCTAATCACCCAAGAGCTCTGCTGGACAGGTACAAGGAGATTGATGTTGTTTTCATGCCTGCCAGCACAACATCCGTTTTGCAGCTCGTGGATCAAGAAGTAATTTTGACTTTCAGGTTTTATTTAAGAAATACATTTTGTAAGGCTATAGCTGCCATAGTGATTCCTCTAATGGATGTGGAAAAAATGAATTGAAAACCATCTGAAAAGGATTCACCATTCTAGATGCCATTAAGGACATTTGTGATTCGTGAGAGGAGTCAGACTATCAGCATTAACAGGAGTTGTGAAGTTGATTTCAACCCTTCTGGATGACTGAGAGGTTCAAGACTTCAGTGGAGGAATTAACTGCAGATGTGGAAATAGTAAGAGAACTAGAGTTAGAAGTGGAGCCTGAAGGTCTGACTGAATTGCTGCAATCTCATGATAAAATTTGAATGGATGAGTAATTGCTTTTTATGGATGAGCAAAGAAAGTGGTTTCTTGAGATGGAATCTACTCCTGGTGAGGGTGCTATGAATGTTGTTGAAATGACAACAAAGGATTTAGAATATAACGTGGACTTACTTAGTAAAACAGTGGCAGGGTTTGAGAGGACTGACTCTAATTTTAAAAGAACTGTGGATAACATGCTATCAAACAGCATCATGTGCTACAGAGAAATCTTTTATGAAAAGAAGCATGGCAAACTTCATTGTTGTCTTATTTTAAGAAATTGATACAGCTACCCTAACCTTTAGCAGCCACAACCCTGATCATTCAATAGTCATCATCAACATTGAGGCAAGACATTCCACAGCAAAAAGATTACAATTTCCTGAAGGCTCGGATTATCATTGGCACTTTTTAGCAGTAAAGTATTTTTAAATTAAGGCATGCATATTTAATTTTTAGGCATAATGTTCTTGCACACTTAACGGAATACAATGTAGTATAGACAAAACTCATATTATGAACTGGGAAGCCAAAAAATTCATGTGACTTTATTTCAATATTTGCCTTACTGCAGTGGTCTGGAACTGAATTTGTAATATCTCCAAGTTATCAGCATTCCAAGAAATATTACATTCATAAAAGAGTTTGAAGATAACTGATGAGGTATAATAATAAATGACAAAGTTTAATATACAATTAATAGGACATTTTAATTTGGTGGGTCTTTAACAGTATTACAGAGAATAAGTTTTTTTCCAAGTATACAAGAATTCATTTACAAAACTGTATAGTGATATAGTAAATATAAAAAATTTTTATATGTCAATTTTAGAATCTATTGCTGGAAGTAAGTACCAAGATCACCTTGCTTGTTCCGTTTTTGTCACCTACGTTCTATTTCTAGTTTCTGCATATTTAAATTGTGCTTATTTGTAGTCCACTTTCCCCTTGAAGCCTACTATTTTCCTTTTTGCATTTTCTACCAAAGTTGTATGGTGTGTATTTCTTTTCTGCAGTATTTTTGCCTCTTTTGTCACTAAGCATATTCTACTTTGTATTGCAATTATGTGCTTGTATCTTTTTCTTATTTAAAAATTAATATAGAGAAAAATAACTTTGTACATTTCTGTGAATTCTAACACACCACCAACACAATTAGGATACAGAACAGATTCATCACCCCTAAAATCTTCCTCACACTATCCCTTTGTAGTCATAGCCTCTTTTTACCCCTAACCACTGGCAACCACTGAGCTGTTCTCCATCACTATAAATTGTCCTTTTGAGCATGTACAGGACTACTGTAAATGGAATCGTGGTATGTAATCTGTTGAGATTTTTTTTTCCCCTTAGCATAATGCCTCTGAGATTGATTCAAGT
>NW_012138080.1:778758-779270 GCF_000956105.1 Propithecus coquereli
GTATGGCCAAATCGAATGTCTCTTAGGAGAGAGAAGGAAATATTGGAGGTCTTAGGAAACCTGAAGTCTTTTCGTAATAGATTATCACTAAGATAAAATAGTCTTGAAAGTAGTATATGATTGAAACAGACTTACAAGAGATAAATGAATTAAAATACTAAGATTTGATGATACAAAGTAAAACTAATAAAAATTATGGAACTTATTTTAAGAACTAAATTATGAACATAGAATTTTACAGTGAAATTCACATTTCTAGATTAATGAATTATGATTACAAATTATAGGGTTAATAGCTAAACCAAAAAGTTAAGTTACATATCAACTCTTCAAGCAAGCTCAAAATATATTTAGTTAATCATAATGAAAACAGCTGAGTTAGTTATCAGTGTTAAGATAAGTTTGAGAAATAAATGGATTGGAAAACATAATGTTGTAAGATGAAATAAGTATGTAATGGATACCACAACCAGTAGGTAGATAATTGGTGAAGGAGAGCAAAGAAAAGTTAA
>NW_012138080.1:783544-789250 GCF_000956105.1 Propithecus coquereli
CAGATAATTTCTTTCTATTTTTAGTAGAGACGGGGTCTCGCTCTTGCTCAGGCTGGTCTTGAACTCCTGACCTTGAGCAATCCACCCGCCTCGGCCTCCCAGAGTACTAAGATTACAGGCATGAGCCACCGCGCCTGGCCAGTTCAATTCTTTATTGTCAGGTAGTATTCTGTTGTATGGATGCATCACAGTTAGTTTATTCTAACATTGAAGGACATTTGGGTAGTGTGATTCCTTCAATTTTGTTTTTTCTGTTCAAAATGTTATAGCTATTTTAGTTCCTTTGTTTTTCCATATACATTTTATTATCAATTTATATTTATAGAAAAAAACTTTGTGGGGATTTTGATTGGTATTGAGTTAAATCTATAGAAAAATTTGGGGAGAATTGATATTTTAACTATGTAGAGTCTTTCAAACCATGAATACAATTTAGGTCGTCTCTGATTTCTTTTTTCAGCTTTTTGTATTAATAGTTCTTAACGTACCAGTCCTATGTGTGTATTATTGGGTATACAAGGGGCGGTCTGGAAAGTATCCAGCCATTGTTAATAAAACAAGAACGGTTTGCGTGACACTGATATAACCTGGCAGCCAAGGAGAGTGGACTGTAATGCTCATGTGTGAACAATGATGACTTCACTGTACTAGTCACTGTGGTGCTAGACACTGTTGAGTGGGCATGTGTACTGTATGGTCATCACATTCAAAATGACTGAGTAGTGCAAGGAGTCTGCATCAGATTTCGCATTAAGCTTGAACGTTCCTCCACAGAAACTATTCAGATGATTCAGAAGGCTTACAAGGACGATGCAATGAGTGCGGCACAAATAAAAGCATGGCAGAAACACTTCAAAGATGGTCGAGAATCTGTTGAAAGTGATCCATGTTCTGGAAGGCCTGCAAAAAGCAGAACACCTGAGAATGCTGAACGTGTGCAGGTTAAGTTAGGAGATGCTGGGAGAACTGTGTGAGGTCCCAAGGTGCCTACTTTGCTTTCTGGAAGTCAATGTGTGGAATTAGTGTTAGTTGTTTTTTAAATGTTTTGTAGAATTCTACAGTGAAGCCAACTGGGCACAGAGAGATCTTTTTCAGAAAAGTACTTTTTTAAAAAAAAAACCATGATTTCACTTTCTTTAGTGGTAATAGGACTAATCTGGTATTCATTGTATCTTGGGTAACTTGTAGTAGTTCATGGTTTTTAAGGAATTGCTCCTTTTCATCTAAGTTGTCAAAGTTCTGTGTATAGAGTTGTTCATAGCATTCATTTATTATACTTTTAATGTCCGTTTTATAGTGATACTCTCTTTCATCTCTGATATCGATCTTTTTTATCTTTTTTGTCAGTCTTGATACAGGTTTATCAATTTCATTGACTATTTCAAAGAAATAACTCTTGGTTTCATTGATTTACTCTATTCAGTTTCACTGATTTCTGGCTATTTTCTTTCTTATTTTCTTCTTTGAAGTCTTGTTTTGCCTGCATCCCACAAATTTTGATATGTTATAGTTGTCTTATGTATTATATTAGTTTGTTGAAAATTTTATCAGTTCATGTTATAATTTTTGTTCCAACTGTCAAATATGTTTAAAAGAACTGAAGAGGAGACACATAATACATTACATGTTTCTAAATGTTTGCCACTGTTTCTCTTCCTTTATTACTGATAGTCTACATTTGCTTGTCTCAGTATCTTTCTTTAGCAATTCTTACAGAGCAAGTTTGCATGCCATGGATTCTCTTAGTTTTTCTTCAGCTGAGAATGTCTTTATTTAGCCTTCTTTGCTGAATGATATTTTTGCTAGATATCATATTGACAACTTTTTTTTCAGCACTTCCCTTTTCTTGGTTTCTGATGTGAAATCTGCAGTCATTTGGGTCGTTCTTTCCCTGTAGACAATGTTTTGTTTCACTCTGGCTCCTTTCAAGATTTTTCTTTGTTTTTTTTTTTTTAGCTTTTAGCAGTTTGACTATAATGTGTCTGGACATAGACTTCCTCGGGTTTGTCCTGTTGGAAGTTCTCTGAAATTTTTGCTTCTGTAGGTTTATGTGAAAGTAAAACTTGAGATATTTCAGTCATTATTTCATCAAGTATTTTTTTAGTTCCATATGCTTACTAATCTACTTCTGGGACTCCAGATGTTCAATGTTTTGTTACTGTCTGCAGGTTCCGGAGGCAGTACTCAATTTTTTATTATTTTATCTCTCTGTTGTCCATATGGGATCAATTTCTATTGATCTGCCAGCAAGTTCAGTTACTGTCATATGTCATCTTCGTAATTGTATTCAGGCCACTCAGGAATTAAAAAATTTTTTTTTTGGTTACATATTTTTCAGTTCCAAAAGTGTCATTCGATTCTTCTTTGTATTTTCTATGTCTTTGCTACATTGTTCTATCTTCCCATTTGTTAACAAAAGTGCTTGCCTTTACTTGCTGGAACATTTTTATAAAAGTTGCTTTAAAGTCTATCAGATAGTTTGAATATTCCTGTCATTTTGTCTTTGGTGTCTGTTGATTGCCTTTTCTTATGTGAATTTTTTCTGGTTCTTTGTATGCCTTGTAAGTTTGGATTATATCATAGACATGTTGAATATTATAAGAATTTGGGACTTATTTCTAACAGAGATACCGGTATTTTGACATATAGTCTTCCTGGTTGCATTCAGGCCTCAAGTTCTGACCAGTCTTCTATGGTTTGGGGTACATTGTTGGCTCAGTTTTCAATAGAAAAGTGTCATTCAGGTGTGTTCCATTGTGTTCCACTTAGTGACCAGTCTGGGAGTTGGACAGTGGTCTGTTCTGTAGTTTACTTTTCAGTCTATTTATGCTGTTTAATGTTAGCTCCACGTATGTACAGCTTGTGAGTGAGCCCAGGAGTTCATAACTTTTTGTGGTTGCTTTCCCAAGCTCTTCTTCCTCCAAGATCTCCTTGGTACTTTCTGGTTCTGTGGGATCCCCTTTTCAAGTTCCCTGACCAGAAAGTTGGGCCTTTATTTACCCTTTCCTGCTGTGCACCGGTGTCTAGGGCAAGTAGCAAGAGGATGGAGAGAAAAAAAGTTACTGAATCACCCTACTCTGTTGGGACCACAGGTCATTTGATTGGAGAGGAACGTTCCCATCCTTCAGAGTTTTAGGTTTCTATGGTTTGCTGCTGCTGCTTCCGCTGTCATTAACACAGAATTGCTTCGGTGCTGGGATGGGAGAGAACTGAGAGAAAAAAATAAAGGAAAAAAAAACCAGTATTTTCCACTGTCTCTCTGAATGTTAGGAGACTCATTTCCTACTCTTCCCCACTCTTCCAGCCTTAGCTAGAGAGCTTCTCCTGGGGTTCTTTCTGTCTGCACCGAAGGCAACTTTCAAGTTTGGGGCTTCTTTGAGTTCAGACCAAGGGATAATGGAGAGAATAAATGGAATATTTAATGCAGTTTTGATGCTACCATGAATTCTGACCTTTTTTCACAGTCTACTTGTTACATTATTATTTTTAATTAGCAGATTTTATTTTTTAGAGCAATTTTAGGTTTGCATATTAATAAAACTAAACAGTACAGAATGCCACCTCTCTTCCCCGCTGTTATAGTTTCCTTTATTCTTAACATCTTGAATTAGTGTGGTACATCTATTATAATTTATTAACCAATATGGATATATGATAATTCACTAAAGTCCATAATTTAAATTAGGGCTCACTTATTCCATTGTGTAGTTTGTTTTTTTTCTTTCTTTTTTTGAGATAGAGTCTCGCTATATTGCCCAGGTTGGCCTTAGCCTCCCAAGTAGTTGGGATTCCACGTGCATGCCATCAGCTTTTGTGTTGCATAGATTTATGGGTTTTGACAAATGTATGATGTGATGTGTCCACCATTATAGTATCATACAATCTGGTTTCACTGCCCTGAAATTGTCTTGTGTTATACCTATTTATCCCTCTCCCCCCTACTCCTTAGCCCCTGGCAACCACTGATCTTTGAATTGTTTCTATAGTTTTGCTTTTTCCAGAATAGCATATAGTCAGAATTATATAGTGTATAGCCTTTCAGACTGGCTCTTTCACTAACCATTATGTATTTAAGGTTCCTCCATGTATTTTTGTGGTTTGGAAGCACATTTCTTTTTATTGTTAAACATTTATTGCTAAATAATAATATAGATATACCACAGTTTGTTTATCCACCTGTTGATGAACATCTGGGTTTTTTCCAGTTTTTGTCAATTATGAATAAAGCTGATATAAACATTCATGTGCAGATTTTTGTATATACATAGTTTTCACCTTATTTGGGTAAATACTTAGGAGTTTGATTCCTGGATTATATAGTAACACTGTGTTTTGTAAGAAACTGCTAAACTGTCTTCCAAAGTGTTTGTGCCGTTTTACATTGCTATTGCTCCATATTCTTGACAGCATTTGGCATTGTCAGTATTTTGCATTTTACTCATTCTAATAGAGTGTAGTTGTATATCATTGTTTTAATTTGCAATTCCCTAATGACATATTATGTTGAGCATCTTTCATATGTTTATTTGACATCCTCACATTTTCTTTATAGAAGTATCTGTTAAATCTTTTGCCCATTTTAAAATGAGTTCGTTTTTATTGAGTTTTAATAATACTTTGTATATATTTGATATGTCAGTTATGTATTTTGCAAATATTTTCTCTCAAATTGTGATTTGTCTTTATAATCTTAATAATGTCTTTGACAGAGCAGAAACTTTTAATGAAGTCAAACTTACCACTTTTTTCTTTCATGGATTATGTTTTTGGTATTATATCTAAAAACTCATTACCCTAGATTATCTAGATTTTTATCTGTGTTGTCTTCTAGAAGTTTCATAGTTCGTATCTTTCAACTTTGCTGTAACAATTTATTAGGTCCAGGAGGTTTTTCATTGATTCTTTGGTATTTTCAACATAGACAATCATGTCGTCTGTGAACAAAGAAAGTTTTATTTCTTCCTTCACAATCTGTTTACCTTTTATTTCCTTTTCTTGTCTTATTGTATTAGCTATGACTTTCAGTTAGATGCTGAATAGGAGCAGTGAGAGGGGACATCCTTGACATCCTTGCTTTCTTTCCATTCTTAAGATGAAAGTATCTAGTTTCTCACAAGTAAGTTTAATTTTAGCTGTAATGTTTTTGTAGATGTTCTTTATCCAAGTTGAGAATATTTCCCTCTATTTCTAGCATACTGAGAGTTTTTATCATGAATTGGATTTTGCCAAATGCTTTCTCTACACGTATTGATATGATCATATGATGTTTCTTTTGTAGCTTATTGATGTGATAGATTATGTTAATTGATTTTTGAATGTTGAACCAGACTTATGTACCTGGAATAGGTACTAGGTTGTGGTGTATAATTCCCGCTAGCTTGTGGTGTATAATCCCACTAGGTTCTGGTGTATAATTCTTTTTATATATTAGTGGATTCGATTTGCTAATATTTTGTTGAGGATTTTTGCATCTGTCTTTATGAAAGATATTGATTTGCAGTTTTCCTTTCTTTTAATGTCTTTATCTCTTTTGTGTAGTAAGGTGATACATTGTTTCATATGAGTTAGGAAGTGTTCCCTTTGCTTCTATTTTCTAGGAGAGATTGTAGAGAATTGGTATTATTTCTTCTTTAAATGCTTACAGAATGCTCCAGTTAGCCCATCTGGACCTGGTGCTTTCTGTTTTGAAAGGTCATTTATTATTTA
>NW_012138080.1:790180-799275 GCF_000956105.1 Propithecus coquereli
AATTTATCTTAAGATTTTTTGGATACACGTATTATTTAGAAATGTATCGTTTAATCTTCAAATATTTTGGGATTCTTCCACCTGACTTTCAGTTACTGATTTCTAGTTTAATTCCATTGTGGTTTGAAAACAACATACTTTGTGTGATTTTTATTCTTTTAAATTTCTTGAGGTATATTTTTTGGCTCAGAATGTTTTCTATCTTGGTGAATATACCATGCGAGCATGCTAAGAATGCTGCTGTTGGTTCAAGTATTCTATAAATGTCAGTTAAATTCATCGATTGATGGTGCTGTCAATTCAACTACATCCTTACTGATTTTCTGCTTGCTGGATCAATTACTCATAGAGGTATGTTTAAGTTTCCAACTGTAACAGTGGATTTGTCTATTTCTCCTTATAATTCTTTTAGCTTTTGCCTTGTATATTTTAACATTCTTTCGGTAGTACATATGCATTAAGTATTTTTATGGCTTCTTGATAATCAATCCCTTTATCATTTAATGTTCCTCTTTATCATGGATAATTTTTCTGGTTCTAAAGTCTGCTTTGTTTGAATTTAATGTACCTACTCTAGCTTTCTTTTGATTTGTGTTAGTATGGTATATCTTTCTCTATCCCTTTTCTTTTAATCTATCTGTGTCTTTATATTTAGTGAGTTTCTCATAGACAATGTATGGTTTGGTCTTACTGTTTTCATCTACTCTATCTCTGTCTTTTAGTTGCTGTATTTAGACCATTCACACTTAAAGTGATTATTGGTATATTTAGATTAATATTTAGTGAATTTATAACTTTTATATTTGCTATACTTGTTCTGTCTTGTTTTTTATCTTCTTTTTTCTTACCTTCTCTGGTTTTAATTGAACATTTTTTATGATTCCATTTTCTCTCTTCTCTTGGCATATCAATTATTTTTTTAAAAAAATTTTAGCAGTTCCCCTAGAGTTTTCAGTAAACATTTACAACTAATGTAAACTTTGACATGACACTGTACTACTTCACAATTAGTGCAGGTACCTTATAATAATTCTTCTTTCTTGTTCCTTTGCTGTAATTCATTTCACTTATCCATAAGCTATAATCACCAAATACATGGTTGCTATTATTAATTTGAACAAATACTTTACCAATTAAAATAAGAAAAGTAAATTTTTATTTTACCTTCATTTATTCCTTCTCTGACACAGTGCATTTCTTTATATAGATCTTTGTAATAATACCTATATTGTTTTCCTTCACTCTGAAGAACTTCTTTTTAACATTTCTTACAAGGCAGGTATTACTATGGCAAGGTGTGGAAGAATAGGAGGCCTCTTATAATCTTATGATTAGATCTGTTTTTTAATGGGCCTGTGCCCCTGGGATGTGACCTTCAGTGTTTCTCAGCACCCTTCTATCCAAGTTAGGTAAGATAGGAAGCTAGAGGGGACTCGAATTGGTTATTTCCCTTCTTTCTTACTGGGTAAGAGTCTTCCCCTGCTGGAAGCAGAAGGGGATTTTTCTCTGATCTTCACTGTGAGAACCTGGTGGGCTCCTGAAGATAAAATTCTGCCCCACTAAACTGTGACTGTCTGTATTCACTTGCCTCTCCAGTTGGTGGGCATTGGTTTGTCCTGTAATCTCAATTCTCTGGTGGATCCAAGAAAAGTTATTAATTTTCAGTTTGTTTAGTTTTTTTCTTGTGAGGACTAATGTGAGGACCCTCAGCTCTTAACATGTCAAGAGTGGAAACCTCCATTTACTTTTTAAGAATGTTCAAATAGCTAATGTAGTCTTTCTGTCTAGTTTTTATAGCAGTTTCAGTGAGAGACATAGGGTTGAGTGTTCCTACTCTGACATCTCTACAGATGCTCCTCAACTTATGATAGGGTTATGTTCCGATAAACCTATCTTAAATTGAAAATATATGAGTGGAAAATACATTCAATATACCTAACCTACTGAACATCATAGATTAGCCTAGTCTACTTTACACATATTCAGAACACTTTCATTAGCCTACAGTTGGGCAAAATCATCTAATACAAGGCTTATTTTATAATAAAGTATTGAAGATCTCATATAAGAGTATCATAAGACATATTGCTAGTTCAAGAAAAGATCAAAATTTGAAATTCAAAGTGTGGTTTCTACCGAATGTGTGTTGCTTGTGCACCATTATAAAGCTGAAAAATTGTAAGTTGAACCATTTTAAAGTTGAGGACCATCTGTGTTTTTTAAACTACTGATTTGATTTCTTTAATGATTGTATTTCTATTTAGGTTTTTATTTTCTGAATTATTTTGGTAAATTTTATTTTTTTTCTAGGAAATTGCCATTCCTTGTAAGTTTTTAAATTTATTGGTGATAATATTTATAGTTTTAGCTTATCTTTTTCAAAATCTCTTCTGGATCTATGATTTTGCTCTCTTTTCTATGCTTAAACAATTTTGTCAGAAGATTATCACCTTATTTAAAGAACAATCTTGATTCTCACTTATTTAATTTTTTTTACTTTTTAAATTTATTTCATAACTTTTAAATTTCAGATTTAGAAAGGGCTTGCAAAAAAGAGAGTTCCTATATACTGTTCAGTCAGCTTCCACAAACGATAATATCTTATAAAACCACAGTATATTACATAGTAATCAACATCAGGAAATTAACATTGATGCAATACTATAATATTAACTTATTTATATACTTTACTAAAATTTTGCCAGTTCTGCTAATGTCATTTTTTTTGGTCCAAAAGCCAAGATGACACAATATGTATATTAATAGTTATCATTATCTCTTTAGCTCCTTCTGCCTGGGAAACTTCTTCAGACTTTGTCTTTTATAAGCTTGACATTCCTTTTTCTTCTGCTCTAAGATATTATTTATTGAAATATTTTATTTGTAGACTTTATCTTTGTGTAAGCAAAAATACAGAATTGGAATAAAGAGGACAAATATTGGATTGGACCTAGAACACACCCTATCAGTTCATCGAATCATGATTTCTCCACAGAAGTCTTTGGGTTCTTAATTAATTGAATTGATCTTAGTCCTTTATTATCTCAGGACTTTTTTTCCTAAATCCTAATTGGGTAAAAATTCCTGTCTGAAGAATTCCTGCCCCTTACCTACAATCTGTTAGATGAGTTATTCTTCTCTCTTAGAGAAGGTGAGGCTAGGCTGCAAAGAACCCATACTTCTAAGGGTCTTCCCCATTATCTCCCCCTCTTTAGGCATGTTTTTGGATATATGGTAGGGATTAGAAGTATCTTCATTTGGCCCCCCAAAATAATTGCCCTTAAACTATAAGGTGCTTCCAAATTAATCAGAGCAAAGTAATCTGGCAGACCCCTCATCTACCCACCCATCCTTCCATACCCCGTCTGGCAATTTTCCAGAAATTCTTATCCCTGAAGTTCTTCTTCCTATTAAGAAAATACGTGTTTGAAGATTAAATGTTTTGGAGTCTTATACACTGCCACAATTTGCTATGGAAACATCTGTTCTGTTGGTACTGGGATAAGTTCGATACCACCACATAAAACTTTGTTGTCCCTCCTTCATCATGGAAGGGAATTAGTCTGAATTCTGTTAATTCCCTTGCCGTTTCTATGCTTTGAGCAAAGGGACAGCTGCCAACGTAATTTTGTCCTTTCTGGGACAGCTCTTCTCAGACCAAACTTAGAGCCTTCCAGCTTTCCCTCTTCCAGGATTCTCAATCTTCAGCAGCCCATAGGACCACAGAATTTTTTTTAAACCATCTTAACCATTTTTATTTGTACAGTTCAGTAGTGTTAAGTATATTAACATTATTGTACAATAGATTGCCAGAACTTTTTCAATTTGCAAAACTGAAACTCTGTACTCATTAAACAATAACTCCATTTTCCCCTTTCTGCAGCACCTGGTAACCACCATTCTACTTTCTGTTTCTATGAATTTAACTACTTTAAATACCTTGTAAAAGTGGAATGATATAGTATTTGTCTTTTTGTGAGTGGCTTATTTCACTTAGCATAATGTCCTCAAGGTTCATTTATGTTGTAGCATATGACAGGATTTCCTTCCATATGAAGGTTGATTAATGTTCGATGCTATATAGAGAGAACATTTTGTGTATTGGATCATCTGTTCACAGACATTTGTGTTGCTTCCACCTCTTGGCTAATTGTCAGTAATGCTGCTATGAACATGAGTGTGCATGCCCACCTAATTTTTCTATTTTTAGTAGAGATGGAGTCTCGCTCTTGCTCAGGCTGGTCTCCAACTCATGAGCTAAAGTGAAATGATCCTCCCACCTTGGCCTCCCAGAGTGCTAGGATTATAGGCATGAGCCACCGTGCCCAGCCATATATTTTATTGTTAACGTTGCTCATATTTTCCCTGTCTCAACCCTGGAATCAGCCTTTTCTCCAAGGAGCCCTTGTTCATTTTATTGGAAATGGTATTAGAAACCATAATGTAGGTGCTAGGTGTGCTCATTTCTACTGGAAGATTATTCCTTTAGGCCTTCTTAGCTTTTTGTTTTTGATTTTATTAATTTCTGTATCTTTAGTTTCCTAAGTTGAGCACTTACTTAACTCACTCATTTTTCAGTTTTCTTTAAATTAAAACACTTAATGCTATAAAATTTCTCTCTAGGTATCGCTTTTATTCATTAATTTGTTTACCAAATGCTATGGTTTGGATATGGTTTTTTGGCCTCACCCAGTCTCATGTTGAAATTTGATCCTCCTTTTTGGAGGTGGGACCTGGTGCGAGGTATTTGAGTCATGGGCCTGAATCCCTCATTAGTGGCTTAAGTGCCATTCTCATAAGAGTGAGTTCTCACTCTTAGTTCCTACAAGAACTGGTTAAAAAAAGAGTCTGATGTCTCCTCCTCTCTCACATGTGATCTACACACAGCTTCCCTTCTTCATTTGCCATGAGTGGAAGCTTCCTAAGGCCCCCATGAGAAGCAGATGTTAATGCCATGCTTCTTGTACAGCCTGCAGAATGTGAGCCAAATCAGCTTCTTCATAAATTACCCAGCCTCAGTTATTTCTTTATAGTAACACAAATGGATTAAGACATCAGATATTTAATAAAATAACTTATTAGGCCCTATTCTAGGTGCTTGGGACACATTTACATAAAGCAAAATATTTCTGTATTTGTGGAGACAAATATTCTAGCAGAGGAAGACAATAAATATGGTTTTTAACTGCATCCTAATGAGTTTTGATATGATATTTTCACTACTATTCAGTCCTATGTATTTTCTAATTTCCACTGTGATTTCTTCTTTGCCCAGAGAACATTGTTTTAATAGTACTTATTTGATATTTACTGAGACCTACTTTCTGGGTAAAAATATGAACAGTTTAAAAATATGTTTTTTATGTGTGCTTAAAGAGAATGTATGTACTTCGTTAGTGTTTTAAAAAAATCTGACCTTTAGAGAAAAACTGTTAATTGCATTGTTTCAATCTATTTTTTGTCTGCTTGCCTATACATCATGGGTTTGTATTAAAAATCTTCTACTATTTTTGACACTATGTTGTCAACTTTTTCCCTGCTAGTTTTTGATTTATATATTATGAAGCTACATTGTTAGATGATTTCAAGTTTATAATTCTTATCTTTCTGCTGCATCATTTCTTTTATGATTAGATCAGATTAACTTGATATCTAGTAATTTGTAATTATTATCTTTCTGTTGCTTCATTCCTTTCATGATTAGGTTGAGCTAACTTAATATCTGTTAGGCAGGGACCAAATCTGCAGGTGGCAGACACAGGCCAGGAGGGTGGTTCCTAGGGGTAGAGAATCAGGGGAAGGGACTGCAGGAAAATGCAGAACACCTGACAATCATGTATATCAATCACCTGGTAAATCCCACACCTCCTGTAATCCCTCACCCAGACCAGGCCAATAAAAGGGAACCACCTGGAAGTCCTTAATATCTTTTTCCACTTGTGCAGACCTGTTCCTCTCTCTGGAATGTACTCTGACTTTGTATGGCTCCCTTCTTTTCTGTAATAAAAGCTGTTCATATGGAATTGCTTCCTGTCTGTGGTCACTCCTTCACACCAGCCCTGCTTGTGAATTTTCCAAACAAGTGAGCCAAAGAACCAGGACAATAGTCCGCCAAGAGGCCAGACCTGACAATATCTATCTATTCTTTCCTGAAATTTATTTAATTTTGAAAATGTACATTCTACCCTTCTTTCAGCTAATTTTGTCTTATTAATTTATTTTCTATTTTTTTTTACTTTGATGCCCTGTATAACTAGGTTTTTAGGTTTGTCTCTTATAAAAACAGTATACATTTATTTATTTTTAACGGTTTAATAGTTTCTTTTTTTAGCTGGTGAGCTTAGTCTATTTAAAATTGTTAAATTTATTGTGATTACTGACATTTTATCAAATATAAGATGTCATGGATTATAAGACACATGATTATTTTATGTATGTTGAGCCTATGTCAGATGCTTAGAAGTTCAGAATTGTTATCTTCCTCTTGAATAATTTCTTTTATGTTTCTGTAGGATGTGCTTTGTATCTAATACTTAATGCTGCCCTTTAAGCTATGACACAATACCTTAAAAAATAGTCTTACATATGGAATTCATAAAACTCTCGGGTGTTGCAGTCATATCTTAATGAACTTTTTTTCACTAATATCAAATTTATGTCCTGTTGCTCTGTTTTGGGCTGGTTATTTAATTTTTCTACATAAACAATAATTTTTCTTATCAATGCCAAATCGTTATAAATAACAAGCTTAACATGTAATACTATTAGCTATGTGCATAACTCAGTTGAAGTAAAGATAAATGGACAGATAGGATTGAGTTTGTGCATGCATAGGTAGTGACAACTATGTTATAACTGCTATATGTTTAACAGCAACTTTAAGATGTCATAATTTATAAGATGCATTCGATTTCAGAGGTGTTAACAAATGAAAAGAGTGGCTAAAAATTGACTTACTCAGGTGTTTTCATTTATTTTATTATCATGTTTTGTGTGTTTTCTATTTCCTCTAACATTTCTGTTTTTGTTAGGGTTAGATTTAGGGTTAACTCTAACCTTGAAGAAAGGTTTAGAACTTTTCTTTTCCTGCCTTTTATTAAATTGGTTAGGTTTTTTTAATTCTCTTTTTTTCTCTACTGATTTTGAAGTTATGCACTTTATTTCTTTTATTTTAATGGTTAACCTTAAAATTTCAATGGACTCACTTGATTTAACAAACTGTAAAGCTAATCAGTATCTCTACTTTTCTGGATGATAAAAGAACATGTCAACATTTTAACTCGGATCATTCTGTTACTACGTTGTGTATTATTTTGTCAGTGTTTTCAGTCTACCTCATTCTAGATTTTAGTTTTACATTTGTGTATGAGTATTTAATGTATCTTATAATCCATGATATCTTAGATTACTATACTGCAAAAGTATATACCATGTCTGTTTTTCATCATCATTTAATTTCACTAGCTAGAATGGGGCTTGGCTTACAATAGAAAATAAATATTTTAGCTGGGCAAGGTGATACGTGCCTGTAGTCCTAGCTGCTTGGAAGGCTGAGGCAGGAGAATTGCTTGAGCCCAAAAGTTGGATGTTGCAGTGAGCTATGTTGATACCACTGCACTCTAGCCTAGGCAACAGAGTGAGACCTTGCCTCAAAAAAGAAAAAAGAAAATGTTTGTTTCATTAATTAACTGATTGCTTGTTTTACTGTAAAAAGACCTCTGGTAACTAGAACAATCTGTTTGTTCATATGGAACTTCCATCTCTAAGAGCCTTCTAATCAGTTGATTTTAGATTTAGATCCTCCAATATAATCTGACTTGGAAGTTTGTGGAGACTGTTGTGTAGCTACCAAATAACAAACAGAGAGAGGTTGCGACACGTGATTACGTTCATTTGAAATAATGTGAAAGGAAGATTTAGATTATAAAGTGGTAGGGATAGAATGATTGAAATCAGTGAGGAGTGGGACCTTGGACTGGTTGGATATCTTTTTTTCCAGTGGTGACATAATAAGTTATTTATCTTGTTGAAGTCCCCATTTTCCTTCTGTACTTTTCAGTTTCTTACATTCTGTTGGGCTTAAGGATTTATTTGTTGCTGTGGTTACTTTTAGATAAGAGGCAAGAGGAAGTTTCTATGGTCTACTTCAGGAAGGAAGCAGACTTGCCTAGAGTAGGTGCTGTTCTAAATGGACCAAGGTTGAGACAGGATATTTTTCCCCAGCCTTGGGTACCATACTGGTAAGATAGTTTGTCATAGGGTGGGAAAAAAGTTTTTTTCTCACCCCTTCCTCCATACCAAGACTGGACCCCTTCCCCTGTATATACTTTCTTCAGTTTTCTTCTTCTTAAATGTAGATAATTCACTCTTCTTGTTCTCTTGGAACTATTGCATGGGTGAAAATGAAATAACTTCACATGAATGAAGATGAAAAGAGAATTTTAAGTGACATAAATAAGTTTAATTTCTTTGTTACTGTGAAGAGGTCAGATAGTACTAACTTGATATCTAATAATTCACAAGGTATATCTAACATCAACTAGAATTGAAGTAATACTTTATTCAACTGGCTAATCGCATGGCTCTTATAAACTTTGGGGAATGGTTAAAGGCTCAACTGTGATGTACAATTTATATACTTTAATAAATTTGTGATGTATTTTTTTACATCTAAGATGTGAATTAATGGAGAAAAGAGAACAGTTAATAGAGTTAGAAGAGAGAAAAGGAAAATATTAAGAGTAATAATAAGAGGACACAGCATTTTAATAAGCATAATGAAATTATATCTGAAGAATTTGATCTTGTTCTTGGTCTAAGTACCAATTTTCAATTGTATTCAGTACTAGTTCCACTTTTTTCCTTTCCTTTTCCTTAAAACATCCTAACTAACACTTAGCACAGTGCCCGGCACATTCTAGTTTCTTGATAAATATTGGCTAGTTGAATAAGTGATGGAATACGTGGATAAAGAGTGAATAAATGAATGAATGACAAAGTTTTAGACTTTTACAATACAAATAAGTATACATATAAATTTCCCTTACTCAGATTTGAAAACAGAATAATCTCTTAATAATTTAGGTAATGTAGAG
>NW_012138080.1:801842-811315 GCF_000956105.1 Propithecus coquereli
AGGGAAGGGTATGCCTTTGGGCGAGGCAAAGACATAAAGTGTGGCTACAAGGTTTGTACCCTCACAAAACCCTGGAATAATAAATAAATAAATAAATAAATAAGTGGCCCAAAGCCTCGAAGAAGTGGTAGTCAGTTGGTGCAAGGTCTGGTGAATATGGTGGGTGACAGAGAGTCTCCAAGTCCAGCTGCTGTAATTTGAGCAGCGTTGTTTGTGCGACATGTGGTTGAGCATTGCCTTGGCAGCCGATAGGCCTGTCTCTATTGACCAATCTCGGCTGCTTCATCACAGCATCCTCATCAGTCCACTTGGTTGCAGTCATCATTTAGTCCACTTGGTTGCAGTAGACATCCACTGTGATCAGTTGACCAGGTTTCTTGAAGCTGTAGAGGATAATACCAGTGCTGGACCACCAAACAGACACCATTAGTTTTTTTTGATGAATATTCGATTTTGGACTGTGTTTCAGCACTTCATCTTTATCCAACCTTTGTGCTGAACACCTGAGATTGTCAAAAATAATCCATTTTTTGTCACATGTAACAATATGGTATACAAATGGTTCACCTTTATGTCATGACAGCAAAGAAAGGCAGGCTTTGAGATGATTTCTCTGCTGATGCTCATTTCATTCATGCAGAATCCATCTATCCAGCTTTTTTACTTTTCCAGTTTGTTTCAGATGGTTCAATATTGTTGGAATAGTAACGTCAAAGCTTGCTGCTGATTCACATATAGGTTTAGATGGATTCACTTCCACTACAGCTTTCAGCTCATCATTATCCACCTTGGTCTCAGGTTGCCCACATGGCTTATTTTCAGGATTAAAATCACCAGAACAGAACTTCTCAAACCATCAACACTGTGTGTTCATTAGCCACATCCTTCCCAAACATTTCGTTGATATCTCAAGCTGTCTGGGCTGCGTTGGTTCCAAGACAGAATTCATATTTGAAAATAACACAAATTTTTGACTTATCCATGGTTTCACAAAAATTAACAAAAAATTTGAAAGATAATCACAATCCAAAATGTGTGTTTGAAAGACTGAGGATATACATTCACAATAAAAATAAAACAAGAAGTGTCAAAGTGAAACGTCAGATATCAACTGTCAAACTTAGTACTTAGGAAAATCGGGCATTCCATATTTAATAACATCATGTTTACTTATCGATAAAGCTAATGTTCTGATATATTTTCACATCATTAAAATGTTAAGACTGGAGAACCATTGTTCTTCTATATTGCCATCAATCATGCTGATATCTTATCTAGTTGTCATCTTCTCTTTCTCCCTCCCTCCCTCTCTTCCTACTTTTCTACTCTAAATGGTAAGATCCTTAAACACAGGCATAGGGTTTTATTTTTGATTATATTCCCTGTGCCTAGTATGATGAATGGAATATAGTAGACCACTCAATAAAGGTATCCTGAATGAATGAACCACAAGGATAGTTTGCAATATATCCCCCTGATGTACATGTTAGCATACAGTGAGTGTCCTTGTGTTTATATATACAATTCTCAGTGTTTTTAGTAAGTGCTTTCCGTAAGAAGATTATTTTTGTGTGTAAAACTGAATAGGGATAATACTATAATGATATGTTGTTTATAAATGAATGAGATTCTTCCAGTTTATTTAGTGTTTTCTGAGATTTTTAGTGGAAATCTGGTGCATATTTTATATTAATAAAAAATGATCCAAATAACTATTATACATGCATACTCATTTTTACAATTGAAATACCAATTCCATTTTTCCCCATAAAATTAATTATTCTTTACTTTCATAGGAATATCAAGAAAATGGCCCATTATTTTCAGAACTTAAATTTTATCAGAGAGCTGCAAAAAAAGACTGTAGTAAGTAAAATTAGCAAAACAAGCTACTTTCATATATGTGCTTGCTAAAGTGAGTGTTGATATTTTGGTCATTTTCTGGCCTTCTGGAAAATTCTTTTCAATAGGAAATTTTATTGTAAAGTGATATAGTTAACTGTTGTAACATATGAAAGCAAGACAGATGATATACAAATCTTGATATGATATACATAATGGGTTAAATATTTTAAGTCAAAGTTGTTTGTACTACTTTATATAAAAGGTTGGGTTGTTGATGTAAGCTACAGAGAGTTATCTAAGTGTAAATGATAGTAGAATAAAATTATTTCTTTTACAAAAAAACAATTGTATAGAAAAGCTATAAGGAAAAGACATTAAAATGGTCAGTAGCTATATGTATAAATAAAAAGGAATGATTATAGAATGGATTAAAGTAAGGTGTGTGGAAATGATTAAACATTAGGATGTTTAAGAAAATTTTAGAAACCTGAATTTTGGAAAATTAATTGAAGCTGGATATAAGATGTAAGAAATATCATGTTAGAAGATTTGAATGTGAAATGAATATGAGGAGAGATGAGGAAGAATAAAAGCATTTTATAAATACTTCTAAATACTCTATGATATACATGGGCTAGGTAAAACATTAAAGAAGTAGACAGGAGTAATGACTAGTCAGGGTCCTTTACATCATGGTTAGGAAAAAGAATGATGGGTCTGGCCTCAATAATTAACTTTGTTTTCCTTAATAAAGCCTTCTAAGCATTAAGACTGTAGTCTTTACTAACTGCTTAAACTATGTCAGAGTGACAAATAGAATCCATTAAACTTGATTGTTTATCAGTAGAGCTGTCTTAAACATTAAACATATGGTAGAAAAGTGAAAAAATGATTACACTACCTTATTGTTTAAGTGGATTTGATATTTTTTAAACTAAGTTTAATCAAAATAACTTCTGTATAACATAATTTCGGAGTAAGATGATTTTTCAGCCCAATTTTTGTTTCTTCCTCTACTATGGCTTTAGACTTTGAAGTAATAGGGAAGAAAAGCCATCTCTCTACTAATCCTTTGGTAGTTAACATATGTTATATTTAGAAATGTAGTTAGCATATAAAATAATGAATTTTTTATGAATAGAAATATTTGTGTGTATGGTAGCAATGTATTTTATAAGACTATGACTTTTGTTTTTATTATTGATTTAATGTTAAAATTTCTGTATATGTTTTTTGTTAATTATAGTGATAACAAAGAATTTGAGGTCATTAGATAGGTATATTTGATTTTAAAAATTTTTACCTCCTAGGAAGGTCTAATTATTATTGTGGTTAGCTAAATAAGTCTTAGTATCTATGCAAAGGTGCAAAATATCTTTTTAAATAACGTGAATCTCTTTTGTTGTTGTCTTTGTTAAATTTATCTTTGCAGTCAAAAAGTGGGTAGAACTCAAACAGCTTGATTATCTAGGAATTCCTACATTTTATGGATCTGGTCTGACTGAATTCAAGGGAAGGAGGTAAAAAGGAATTATAATCAAATATTGCTCTATTACTATTTCTCATATGGTCTATTCGTTATCAATTGCTATATAACAAATTACCCAAAACATATTAGCTTATAAAACAAACTTACATAGTAATGTCTTAGTTCTTTGGGTCTGGAATCTGCAAGTGGCTTATCTGGATGGTTCTAGCTCAAGATCTCTCATGAGGCTGTAGTCAGATATCTGGTGGGCTGCAGTCATCTCAAGGATAAACTGGGAAAGGATCTCTTTTCAAAGTCACTCATGTGGCTATTGGTAAACCTAAGAAGATCTGCTTCTAAATTTACTTAGGTGGTTGTTGGCAGGCCATACTTCCTGACCATGTGTGTCTCTGCATAACCTACCTGAGTATTATTAAAAAAAAAAAAAAAAAAATGGCAGCTGGCTTTCCCTAGAGCAAGTAATTGAAAGAAAGAGAGAAAGAGAGTGCATGAGAGTGCATCCAAGAAGGAAGTCATAGTCTTTTTATAATCTAATCTTAGAAGTGATATCCCGTCACTTCTGCTGTATTCTCTTTGCTAGAAGCAAGTCACTAGGTCCACCCCATACTCAAGAGCAGAATTAATTAAACTCCATCTCTTGAGTTGGGTCACAACAAAGAGTTGTAGAAATATCTCTTAAACCCTCAAATATGGCTAGTCATCACATTATAAAGAATCCATTAATAGTGATTTGAAAAAGAAAAAACTCTTCATCTGTTACATATCCATTTTGTGCCAGGGATTTTTTATATGTGTTACCTTGTTTTGTCCTTTGAATGACCTTTTAAGATAGGCAATATTGTTTTTATTTCATAGGTGAGAAAATAGGCTCAGACATCAGTACTTTGTTCAGATGGTCTTTAAATGCTATAAATAAAAACAAAATGAGCAAACAATAATCTTGAAACAAAGCAAAAGGCTGCCAGTAGGGGACTGAATGACTGATTAAATCATGGTACATCCATGTTATGTAATATGCAGCCCATTAAAAAAATCAATTAGAGCTGCACCAGTTGACTTGGAAGGATTTCAATGAGATATTGAAAAAAATAAGATGGAGAAAGTGCATATGATAAGATCACATTTTTGTAAAATAAAAATTCTTGTGTGTGTATACATAATATAGATAATAATATAGTGGGGGTGATGTGGGTATCTAAAAGGGTGGAGGGTGGCAAACGGAAAGGAAAAAGAAGAGTACTTTAAAAAGACATATTTATAAATGTATAGAGGCAATAAATATGATCTTATAAGATCAAGAAACAAATACAAATAAAATGTTCTGTGTGGGCAAATAATTTGTTCAAGGCCATATGGCAAGAAGGTGATGGAGTAAAAATGAATTAAATTCAGCACGATCTAATTTAAAAAGACTATTCTTTTTAAACAATGAATGGTCCATACAGCATTGTCTTCTACTAGAAAACTAACTGCAAAGTAAATAGTAATATCTTTCTGCAAAAGAATAGCAGGATTGTTAATGTATGTTGATTCTCTATATTTAGATTGCATCATACCTGGTTGTTTAGGTCAGGAGTATTTTTCCTTGTTTCAAATTCATTAATAGACAGTTTTAAGCATTACTTTTTCAGAAAGATCTCTTTTTGATGTCTCTTTCTTATAGTTACAGATTTATGGTAATGGAAAGACTAGGAATAGATTTACAGAAGATCTCAGACCAGAATGGTACCTTGAAAAAGTCAACTGTCCTGCAGCTAGGTATCCGAATGGTAAGAAGGAATGACTTGACTTCACATGCTTCATTTTCAGAATAATTACTTATTACAATAGACAAATATTTTCCCTTTGTGGAATTATCAGAGAATGAAGGATTATTGCCCTAGAAATGTCAGTTATTGAGAGTAGAGGGTATTTTGGTGAAATTGATAACTGTGGGCTCTGTAAGTGACAGAATGTGCTGTGTTTGGCACTGCAAACTCAATTAGGCATTGGTTCTACAGTCTGATCCCTTTTTTCCTCACAGCTCTGTTCTACATACCAGAACAAGCTTTCATTGCTATAAGAATAACCTTTCTTTTGTCAGTTATATTTGTAACAATGAAAATCATGACAAAACATATTTTTTTTCCATACTAAATGTGATGGTCTGGGGGTACTATAAAGTTTTTATTGTGAGTCTGGAATGGTGGCAATAATTAGTTGTGGCAATGAATAATATATACTTTGCCAAATAAGAAGCAATGAAATCTTAATAGCACCCATGCACACATTTGTTTATATCACATATTTGTCTTATCTTGTTTGTGTTTTGTTTGCTAAAGTTTCCATTTTTTTCCATTTTTAATAGAATGAAGCTACTCATGTCAGGTTGGGATGTGGCAAATAGAACACATTAATTTTCCTATTCATCCATTAATCCATCCACCCAGCCAGTAAATCTTTATTGAGCACTAGGTGTATGTAACACGCAAGGCTGAAGGGCTTTAAGATGAAACTAAGGAGTTTTCTATTACTATACAGAGGAAGAATGCCTTTCCTTGTACTCATGGACATGGCCTTTTGTTCTGAGGTCCTCAAGACTTGATTTATAATTATTGTTTGGGTGAGGAATTGCTAAGTAGGTTTCATGATTATTTCACTGTAGGTCTCTGATTTTATGCTGTATTTTTCCTCTTTGCACAGTGTGGTTTGGCCACTGGGCTATCGGGAGCAAAGGCATAAGCATTTTTGAATCTTAGTTTCCTTCCATCAGAGGTTCAATTAAAACACTTGATATTCGAGGATCGTTTTATTTAACTTTTTTTCAGGATGAGCAACTAGAAAATGTGATATGTTAGAACAGAATAATAAACTGGTAATTGTGAAATATATCACTTTGTCATTGTTAATATAAATAAAATCCCATGTTATTCTATATTCAGAATGTTTAAGTTGATCATGAGTTCTAAATAGATAGCAGTATAACCTTATATTATCTTTTTCTTTTCACAGTTGGATGTACTGGAATATATACATGAAAATGAATATGTTCATGGTGATATAAAAGCAGCAAATCTACTTTTGGGTTACAAAAATCCAGATCGGGTAAATAAATATTTAGCTTTTGCTTTTGGTAAAGGTCCTCAAAGTACCATACTGAAACATTCAAAAAACAAACTCCTAACTCAGAAGAGTTTACAAATGAGGGCTTAACATGGTGAATGTTATAATTTATCTTACCTCGCTTATCTAATTTAATCCTTTCACCAAACTATTGAGTAGTTAGGATGAGAAACTGAGAGTCAGAAGCATTAAATAATACGTTAGTGGGAACATAGTTAAGAAGTGGCTGAGCAGGAATTTGAAGTTTTGAGCAAATATATATAAACAAAGAACCATCAAAATCCGGTGGGAGAAGAGATGGATTTATGCAGGGAAAAAAATATAGCTGTCACATTAGTTCCTCTTCTCTGACTGTATAACCAATTAAAGTTTTAAATAGAGAAGCATTTCCAGTAGAACTTTCTGTGATGATGGACATATTCTGTGTCTGATTGTCCAACGTGGCTGTTAAGTACTTGAAATGTGGGTAGTACAGTACCAACGACTGGCGAGTATGCGGGGCAACAGAAACTCTCATTCATTGCTGATGGGAGTGAAAAATGATATAGCCACTTTGGAAAACAATTTGGCAGTTCTTAGAAAACTAAAATACTCTTACCATACCATCCAGCAGTTGTGCTCCTTGGTATTTACCCAAATGGGTTGAAAACTTACATTCACAGAAAAACCTGCACACAGATGCTTATAGTAGTTTTAGTCATACATGTCAAAACGTTGAAGCAACCAAGATATCCTTCAGTAGGTGAAAGGATAAATAAACTGTGATACATTCAGATAATGGAGTATTATTGAGTGCTAAAAAGAAACGAACTATAAAGCCATGAAAAGACATGGAGGAAACCTAAATGCATATTACTACATGAAAAAAGCCAATTTGAAAGGCTATACCATATAATGCCAACTGTAAGAATTCTGGAAAGGGCAAAACTTTGGAGACGATAAAAAGATTAATGGTTGCCTGGGGTTTGAAGAGAGGGGAGTGATAAATAGATGGAGCACAAAGGATTTTTAGGGCAATGAAATTACTCTGTTTGATACTGTAATAGGTACATGTCATTATATATTTGTCAGGACCCACAGAATATACAACACCAAGAGTCAGCCTTAAAGTAAACTCTAGACTTCAGGTGATAATGATGTGTCAATGTAGGTTCATCTGTTGTAAAAGATGTACCACTCTGGAGAGGAATATTGATGGTGGGAGAGGCTATATGTGTGGGCACTGGAGATATATGGGAACACACTGTACTTTCCACTCAATCTTACCTAAATTGCTTTAAATTTACTTAAATTGAATATAAAATTTCTCTTAAAAAAAGTCCATTTAAGAAATGTGGCTTATGTTTTTAAATATGAAAACATTAATATTGAGGAACTAAATATCTAAATAAACATAACTAGTAGCTACTGGCTCATCACAGGTTTAAAGACTTAAAAAATTGAGTCTATAAAAAATTTTTTAAAATGTAGTGAAATATTTAGTCTCTGTATGGGTAAAGAAATTTCTAAATAAAAATGCAAGAGAAAAAATCTAAACAGAAAATATTGACAGATTTAAAATTTTAAGATGTCTTTGTATTAAGAAAATGAAAAAAGTGAAAGCTAAATGAGAAACTGGAAAATATATTTATGACAAATATTTGAGAATATCTAGCAAGCACTAAAAAAAATAAGAAAAACACCAAATGCTTTCTTAAAGCAATGCTCAAAAGGAATGAACAGACGAAACAGAGAAGAAACACAGCTATCCTAGAAACAGATGAAAAAATGTCACCTTTGTTAAAGTGAAAAGATAAGAGGATCAAAACGGTGAGGCACTATTTTTAAAGGACTTATCAAATTGGAATAGTTTAAAATAATAATCTGATAATATTGAGGCTGACGAAGGTACAGGCACTTGTATAGTCCCTTTGGGAATGTAAATTAAATAGGAGTAGGAGAATAAATTAAGTTAATGGAAGGGCAATTTGGTAATATATATTAAAAGCCTTTAAAAGTCTACATACTTTTTTAGGGTTAGGTCTATTGAGATATAATTTACAATAGTCACCCTTTTAAATATATAGTTTGATGTGTTTTGACGTGTGTGTATTATGTAACCACCACTATCATCAAGATACAAACATTTCTTTTATCCCCAAAAGTTCCCTCATTTCCCTTGACAGTCAGTTTTCTTCTCTTACCCCCAACCTCTGGTAATCATTTCTGCTCCTACATTTTTACATTTTCAAGAATATATATAAATATATAAGTGGAATTGTAAGGTATGTTCTCTTTTGTGACTGTCTTCCTTAGTATAATACTTTTGAGATTTATCCTTGTATTTCATTAGCAGTTCGTTCCTTTTTATTGCTGGGTAGCATTCCACTGAAAACTACTACAGTTTTGTTCACCTGTTGATGTATATCTGGGTTGTTTCCAGTTTTTGACAATTATGAATAAAGCTTCTAGTATTCATGTACAATCTTTTGTGGAGGCATATGTTTTAGTTTCATCTGGGTAAATAGAAGTAGAATTTCTGAGTCATATGGAAGTGTATATTTAACTTAAAAACTGCAGAAGTATTTTCTGGAGTGATCTTACCGTTATATATTCCCATCAGCAATGTGTAATAATTCATTTGCTCCACATCTTACTTCCATTAGTCTTTTAAATTTTAGTCATTATAGCAGATGTATAGGAATATCTAGTAATTTAAACTTACGTCAATCATCTCTAATGACTAATGATATTAAACTCTCTTCTAATATCATACAGCCAATATCATATTATCTTGATTAGTATAGCTTCATCATCTTGAAATTAGGTAGTGTGAGTCTTCCAATTTTCTTCTTTTTTTCCAAAAATTTTTTGGCTATTCTGGCTACTTTGTAATTCCATGTGTAATATTTTAGAATCAGTTTGTCAGTTTCTACCAAAAAATCTGCTAGGATTTTGAGTGGAATCGTGGTAAACGTCTATTTGAAGGAATTGATATCCTAACAACACGGAGTCTTTTGACTAGGTGCCACACTAATTCACTGTGGAAAAAATGATC
>NW_012138080.1:811675-826855 GCF_000956105.1 Propithecus coquereli
TTTAATCCCTGTCAGTTTTTGCTATACTTATATTGGAATTCTATTATTGGTTGTGTATGTGTTTAGGATTTTTATGTGTTTTTTATGAGTTGTCTCATTTGTTATTGTGAAATATTTATCTTTGTCTCTGGTAATATTTCTTGTTTGGAAATCTGCTTTGTCTAATATTAATATAGCCACACCAGTTTTCTTTGGATTAATTTTTGTATTATATTATCCTTTCGATTCTTTTACTTTTGGTTTGTTTTTCTCTGTACATTTAAGTTAAATTTCCTGGAGATAGTATGTTCATTTTGAAACTTGTTTTTAAGCGTTTTTAGCATAGGTCGATAGTAGCCTATACTATCTGGGTAGTTTATTCCTACTTCTATATTGTGAAATTCTGTGATTCCTACAGAATTCCCCATGAGGACTTACCACCATGGCCTGTCGGAATTCAAACATCTCCCAGCTCTATGTGAACCCTAGGAAATTTTTGCTACTTTCTAGGCCCCATTAGTTCTTTGCTCCACCTTCTATCCTAAAGACAAGACTCAAAAAGAGATCCCTATGCCAATTTCTATAGCTCCCCTCTCTTCTGAACTCTTCAATGTCATTCTCTATTGGAGCCTCTCTGAACTCACCATCTCTCTATTCAGTGGTATTGCTGTTAGGCAGAATTAGCAGAGTTCCTGCTCGTGGGTTGGAATTATCACCAAGCAGAAAGCTGGATGGAGTATTTATAACCTTTACCTAATCCTTTTCCATTTACTTAAGGCTTAAAACCTTGTGCTGTTTAATATCCCAAAACAATGTGTCTTTCATTTTATCTAGTTTCCTAGTTATATGCAGTAAGATTGTAAATTCAACCATTGTTATTCATTCATTCAAAAGCAAAAAGTCCAGTTTTAAAAAATTTTATTTTGGTGAATTTTCTGTTTATGCCTTTTGCCAATTTTTGTATTATTTTTTTGGTTTTATTCCTTTGATATTGAAGAGTTCTTTAGATATGAGCTGTATTAGGCCTTCATTTAGTATAAATTTTGCAAGTATTTTATCCTAATTTGCCTTTTGTCTTTTGGTTATGCTTATGATATTGCCACATAGAAGGTAGATTTTTAAATTTTTAATATCAAATTTATCAATTTTTTATTTACTATGGATTTCGAGTCATGGTAAGTAAACTCGTTCTACGGAGAGAGTTTACAAGAATTTTATGGTATGGTTTCATTTTTAAATTTAAATCTCCCTGTTCATTAGAGTTTGTTTTTTTATATCATGGGAGGGACAGACTCAGTGTTTTTTTCCTAAGCAGTTTTCCAGTTGTTCCAACACAATTTATTTTTTAAAAAACTATCTTTGTTTGAGTAACATTAAATGCTGCTTTTATTATAAACTAAATTTAGGTATGTACTTGGGTTTATTTCTGAACTTTCTGTTGAATCCCACTGGTTGGTTTATTTATGTGTCAGTACCAAGCATAAATACTGGTGCTTTAATTTTTGAGGCTTTATGATGTATTTTATTTTTCCTTTCTTTCTTTTTTATTTCAATAGATTTAGGGGGTACAAGTGTTTTCTGTTACATGGATGGATTGTATAATGCTGAAGTCAGGGCTTTCAGTGTACCTGTCACCAGAATAGTGTACATTGTACCTGATAGGTAGATTTTTATCCTTTACCCCTTCTCCCCCTTCTCAGTTTTCAATATCCATTATACTACTTTATGATCATATATACTCCTCGTTTAGCTCCCACTTATATGTGAGAACATATGGTGTTTGCTTTTCCATTCATGAGATACTTTACTGAGAATAATGGTCTCCATTTCCATCCAAGTTGCTACAGAAGACATTATTCCTTTTTATGGCTGAGTAGTATTCCATGGTACACACACACACCCGCCCCCATGTTTTCTTAATGCAATCCTCAGTTGATGGGCACTTAGATTGATTCCATATCTTTGCAGTTGTGAATTGTGCTGCAATGAACATTTGGGTACAGGTGTCTTTTTATAAAATGACTTCTTTTCTTTTGAGTAAATACCCAGTAGTAGGATTGCTGGACTGAATGGTAGGTCTACTTTTAGTTCTTTGAGGAATCTCCATACTGTTTTCCATAGAGATCATACTATTAGTAGTTTACATTCCCACCAACTGTCTATAAGCATTCCCTTTTCACCACATCTGCACCAACATTTATTGTTTTTTGATTTTTTAATAATGGCCATTCTGACAGGGGTAAGGTGGTATCTCACTGTGGTTTAATTTTGCATTTTCTTGATGATTGGTGATGTTGAAACTTTTTTAAAATTTTTTTTTTGGCCATTGGTCTATATTATCTGTTCATGTCTTTCACCCACTTTATGATGGAGCTATTTGATTTTTTTCCTGCTGATTGGTTTGAGTAATTTGTAGATTCTGGATATTAGCCCTTTGTCAGATGTATAGTTTGAGAATATTTTCTTCTATAGGTTGTCTGTTAATTATTTCTTCTACTGTGCGGAAACTTTTTGGGTTAAGTCCCATTTATTTATTTGTGTTGTTGCTGTATTTGCTTTTGGGGTCATAGTCATAAATTCTTTGCCTAGGCCAATGCCAAGATTTGTTCCTGTGTTTTCTTCTAGAATTTTTATGGTATCAGGTTTTACATTAAAGCCTTTTTAAAAAAAATTCAGAATATTATAGGGGTACAAACATTTTAGTTACATAAATTGCTTTTGTCCCATTTGAGTTAGGCGTGAATTTACCCATCCCCTTCTCTCTCCTCCTACCTAGTTGATTTCCAATGAATGTTATTTCCATATGTGCACATAAGTGTTGATCAGTTAGGTCCAATTTAACGGTGAGTAAATGTGGTGTTTGCTTTTCCATTCTTGTGATTTGATTTAGAAGAATGGTGTCGAGTTCCATCTGGGTTAATGCAAGAGGTATTAGTTCACCATTTTTTTTTAATCATTGAGTAGTACTCAATGATTGGGTACACGTGTGCCACATTTTATTAATCCATTCATGTATTCATGGGCACTTGGGTTATTTCCACATCTTTGCAATTGTGAATTATGAATTGTGCTGCTATAAACATTTTAGTGCAGGTGTCTTTTTTAAAGAATATCTTTTTTTTTCCTTTGGGTAAATACCTAGTAGTGGGATTACTGGATCAAATGGTAGTTCTACTTTTAGTTCTTTGAGTTATTTCCATACTACTTTCCATAGTGATTGTAATAGTTTGCAGTCCCAACAGTGTATGAGTGTTCCTATCTCTCTGCATCCACGCCAACATTTGTTGTTTGGGGACTTTTTGATAAAAGCCATCCTCACTGGCGTTAAGTGATATCTCATTGTGGTTTTGATTTGCATTTCCCTGATGATTAGAGATGTTGAGCATTTTTTCATATGTTTGTTGGCCATTAGTCTATCTTCTTTTGAAAAGTTTCTGTTCATGTCCTTTGCCCACTTTTTGATAGGGTTGTTTGATTTTTTTCTTGCTGATTTTCCTGAGTTCTATATAGATTCAACAACAAGGAGTGTTTTTGTATTTCATTAGTTTTGCATTTGGTCTTTAGGAGTGTTTTAAAGCTTTCCTTTTATTTTGCACATTTCTTGTTATGTTTATTCCTAATTATACCTTTTTTGTTGCTATTGTCAATGTGGATTGGCTCTACCAAATCTAACTCTAATTGATTATTGTCTATATGAAAATTGTTGATTTCTGTGCATTAATTTTAATTTACTGAACTGTTTTATTTGAAGTAGTTTAGTAATGATTCTCTTGAGTTTTCTTAGGAAATATGCAAATAGATATAGTAGATTTTCTTCTTCTTTTCCAGTTCTTATATTTCGAATTGATTTATCTTATCTAATTGCATTGTCTAGTACATTCAAATACTAAAGAGTAGTGAAGGTAGTGATCATTCTTACCTCTTCCTGATTTTAGTGGAAATGCCTGATGTATTACCCCATTAAATGTGATGCTGGCTTTAGGACTAATATATGTCTACATATGTGTGAATATAGTGATGAATGTGGGTGTGTGTGTGTCTGTTTATAAAGCCAAGTTAAGGGAATAACTATTAATTCTTATGGTCTTGAGTGGTTTCTTCTATTTTTATGAAATGGGTATTGAATTTTTTGAAAGGCTTATTTAGCATCTATGGAAATGTATTTTTCTCTCAAATTTATTAATATGGTGTAATAGATTGCTGACCTTCTAATATTGAACCAAACTTACATTTCAGGAAAAATTCTTAATTTGTTATGCCATAGTATTTACTTAATATGGTATTGAAGTATGTTTACTAATATTTCATGAGGTACTCTCATATTGGTATTCATCAGTAATGTTGGTCTATTATTTTCTATTTTTGTACTATAACAGATTTTGGAATCAACATACTTATTTCATAATAAGAATTTGGAAGGTTTACTTCATTGTCTGTGTTTCAAAACTGTTTCTGTTACTTTGGGGTCTTTGAATGTGAAACCACGTGATTCTATTGCTTTTCTATGATGTAATTCTTTGTAATTCTATTTTTTTCTATGGAAATGATTATTTAAGCTCTTTATATGTAGTTTGATCAAGCTTAGTAGTTATTTTATCAAGTTTTTGAAATTTATTTGTATGGTGCTCTTCCTTGTGGTTTATCACTCATAAATTTTTCTACTTCAATAATTGCTTATTTGTAGTTATTTTTAATTTTATTTTGCTGTCTCCCTTTTCTCTGTCTTGATGAAGGTGGCTTGTCTATTTTGTTAAATTTTCAACAAACTTCAGTTTTAATTTATTAATGAGATAGATTGTTTTTCTCTTTCCTATCTCATTAATTTCTTATTTTGTCTTTATTACATTTTATGTGCTTTTAATTTCATCTTTTCCTAGGTCTTCAATTGGGTATCTAACTCATTTATTTTCATATTTTAGGTTTTTACTTCCATAAGTGTTTAAAACTATGGAATTTTCCTCTGGCTACTGCTTTATATTATATCTCAAAGATTTCAATTTATAGTGTTTTTATTATCTTTATACTTTTAATAGGTTTGTATTTTTCCTTCACAAAAAGTATATCAATAGGAGGTTCTTAAATTTTCATGTGGAAGAGTCTTTAAAAATTGTTTTTATTAATGCCTAGACTTACTACAATATGATTAGGTATTGTTTATAATAATTTTACTCTTGGAGTATACTGATGCTTTAATTGTGACTTAGAAGATGATCAGTTTTTGTCAGTCTTCCATGTTTGCTTGAGAAAAAGATAATTTCTGTTTTTAGAGTGTAAAATTCAATGTATGTCCAGAAGGTCTACCTTATTGCCTATATTATTTTTGTCATCCATAGCTTTACAAGTTTTTGTCCACTTGATCTGTTTTATTACCAAGAGTGGTATTTAAAAGTCTCCCCTTATTAGTATGTTTGTTTGTCCCCTTGATTCTTGCATAGTTTTTTTTTTCTTTTTTAAAATAAAGATCATTGCTGTGCTATTTGGTAAATATTCATTAGTATATTTGCTGTATTGCCTTCTTATTTTATGTGTTTTCTTTGATCTTATGTTCTTTCAGGTTTTTTGCGGGGGGTGGGAGGCAATTTATAAAAGTTTGTGATTCTTCTTGTAGTGCTTACCTTGGTACTTATACTAGTATGATAGCTTTTTATGGTATTCTTTGACTTCCACCTACTGCTTATTCACTATCAATGAGCTTATCTTACTTTCCTCTTTCCCTTACTGTTCTCTCATTTTTTAGTTGCACTACTTTACTTTGTTTACTTGACATTCATCCCCAGCTTTGTTTTAGTTAGATATAAGTGAATATATTAAATGCTCACCCTCTGAAGGACCTGCTTGAGGCTGTGTTACAGTTAACTTTATTTTTTATATTAATACATAGGAGTAAGTGCACTCTAAAATAATGATAAAAAGTACAGTAAGTACATAAATACTGGTTTGAAACCAGTCTAGGCAACATAACAAGACCCTATCTCTACACAAAATAAAAAATTAGTCAGATGTGGTGGTGTGTGCCTAAGTTCCAGCTGTTTGGGAGGCTGGGATGGGACATTGCTTGACCCCAAGAGTTCGAGTTTGCAGAGAGGGATGATTGCGCCACTACACTCTAGCCTAGGGTGACAGAGGAAGACCCTGTCTCATAAAAACAAAAACAAAAAAAAATGAACAGAAACCTTTTTTGATAGCACTGACACTTGAAAGGTAGCTTGGATGGATTTAAAATATTGATTTCACACTTTCTTTTCTTGAATTTCTTGAAATGCTGTTCCATTGTTCCCTTGCTTTCCATGTTAAGACAAATGTAGGATTTCTTATTCTTCAGGTCATCTTCATTTTAATAAGAGTTATAAAAAATTCTTTATTTTAGACAGAGACTAAAGAAAATGCTTCAGTGGTAGTATTGTATTCAGTAGAGGAAATCTAATTGTCCTCTGTACCAGTTTGACTAAAAATTATTTTAAATTTGAAATTAAATTAAAATTGAAAGTTAAACTGTTCTATCATGTGTCGCATAACAGTGTTAAGGTCAACGTTGGCTCACATATACGATGGTGGACTTGTGAGATTATAATAGAGCTGAAAAATTTCTATCACCTAGTGACATCATAGTTGTCATAATTTTGTAGGGCAACACATTAGTCAAATGTTTGTGGTGACGCTATTGTAAATAAACCTGCTCTGCCAGCTGTATGAAAGTATAGCACGTAATAATTATGTATAGTACATGACACTTTGTAATGATAAGTGACTATGTTACTGGTTCATGCATCTACTGTACTTGTTATTTTAGAATGTCTTTACTCCTACTTATAAAAAAAAGTTAACTGTAAAACAGCCTCAGGCAGGTCCCTCAGAAGGTATTCCAGAAGCAGGCATTGTTAACATAAGAAATGACAGCCCCGTGTGTGTCATTACCCTTGAGGGACCTTCCAGTGGAACAAGATGTTAAGGTGGAAGACAGTGATATTGGTGATCCTCACCCTTTGTAGGCCTAGGCTAATTAATATGTGTGTTTCTGTCTTAGTTTTTAACAAAAAAGTCTAAAAAGTAAAAAATAATTTTTAATAGAAAAAGCTTATAAAGATATAAAGAAGGAAAATATTTTTGTAGAGCTGTACAATGTATATTTTAAGCTAAATGTTATTACAAATTATTCAAAAAGTTTTTTAAAAAATTACAACATCTACAAAGTAAAAAATTAGAGTAAGCTCAGGTTAATTTACTAGCAAAGGAAAAACTTTTTAAAAAAATTTAATATAGCCTAAGTGTTTTAGTGTTCATAAGGTCTGCAGTAGTATATAGCAGGCTGTAGGCCTTCATTTTCACTCACCACTCACTCACTGACTCTCAGAACAAATTTCAGTCCTGCAAGCTTCATTCATGGTAAGTTCCCTACACAGGTGTATCATTTTTTACCTTTTATACCATATTTTTACTGTATTTTGTCTATGTTTAGATACACGAATATTCACCATTGTTTTAGAGTTGCCTACAGTATTTAGTACAGTAACATACTATACAGGTTTGTAGCCTAGGAGCAATAGGCTTGCACCATATGGCTTAGGTGTATAGTAGGCTGTACCATCTAGGTTTGTGTAAGTACATTATGATGTTTACACAACGATGAAATCACCTAATGATGTGTTTCTCAGAACACATCCCTGTTAAGTGACACATGACTATATTAAAAAACATATACTTACAAAAGTCATACATCTTTAGAAAGGACAATATAAATCAATTTCAAGTAACTTTTTGATTTATTGTATTAGGCATTATGTTGTATTCTTAATAGTAAAATAATGTTTCTAAATTTGTGCTTCTCTGATAGGTAGAAATTATCTTCTTGGACTACCTAAGTTTTTAAATTCTCTTTGAAACTTTACTGATTTTGGATTATAATATGGTGTTGCACCGTGGATAACTGGAAAGTTAGACTTATGAGTGCTGGTCTAGTAGTATTGGGAAAACACATGTATCTCTCATTTCATTACTGATGGCATTACCAAAAATGATACTGCATAGTGATTTTGAGTAACATCCATTTGGCTGTATCTCCTGGTGTCACTAGTGAAGAAAGTTGAAGCAATTCAACTAAAATCACAACTTTTATTTCAGTAGTACAGATGCTATCCTCACATCTGGAAGGGCACCCCTTTGTTGATCAGAAGCATATTTCATGCACCAGCTTACAGTCCTGCTCTTATATAAAGCCTTTTTTGATGTTTCTGGTCTATACTGATCTTCTCATTTTTCTTATTTCCTTTATCTCCTGATGTATACTTTAAATCTGTGAGCACTCAGGTCTCACTTGCCTTGTGTTGTCTTACATTCAGAACTAGAACGAACTCTTTAAGACTTATAGCTAGGTATACTTCTCCTTCTTTTGTATTTCTTATAGCACATATGTTTGTGTTCCTTTCCTATAACCCTTCAAGAAATACTTTATTGATTATTTAAGACATGAGGCCAGTCTTGATGCAATATCTGTCATCTTACTTAGTGCCGGGAATACCTTGATTGCTAACCTCCTTGCCCCATCGTGCTCCATATGTTTCTGTTCCAAGGCTGCCTACTGAGTCAAAGAGGACAGCCCTCACAGAGAAGAACACTTCTTCATGTCAATGAAAGATAGCTGTGATTTTTAAAAACACTTGTCACAGTGCCTTCTTGACTACTTGGAGTTGTGCTGAACTGAGAGTGAGGGTACTGGATTCCAGCTCTGCTACTGAGCAGAACTGTGGCCTTCAGCAAATCATTTACCGTTTGGACTTTGGCTAAATGATCTCAAAGGTTTTCTCTAGCTCTAAAATTCTGATTCTCTGAAAATGTGTTCTCCAAGTACTTAATGCTCATTGCAGAAGGTAATGTTTATGTTTCCAAAGTGTCTTGCCTATTTTTGTACAGTTAAGGAAGTTAAAAAGTTTAAATTTAGAAAAAGAGTTAATGATCTGGGAGAAGAAATTGTAGCACCTGACCTGTATCTGGTAGCAAAATACTCACTTTCAGATTTCCGAGGATATTCATAGGGTAGGGTCATAAGCCTCATTAAAGTCGCTTGTTCACTGTTTGCTAGAGGGAATTCTAACACAATCCATTTATCAATCATGCTTGCTTGTAAAGTGGAGTGTGATTGTGTTTGTAAGAATGTTACATGGAATGTGCACATAATATAGTTACCATTTAGCAGTAGCATTTCCTTTGTTGATCATATATAAAATTTAGTTCTGAGAATACCCTTATCTTTCATTATCTCTAGAGTATTGTTATATATCTTAGCTTGATGATACTATAATATTAATAGGTAATATAGCTGGTGAGGCTAATATAAAGTATTTTGTTACCATGTGGATGGGTTATATCATAGATTAAATAACATAGTGGTGTTTATAGTCACTCATAACATGCAATAAGATGCATGTTATTCTTTTTTTCCTTCATAGGGAGGTTCTGCTGTATATTTTCAGTTAAGCAAAGAGACTTTGGAAATTGTTCCTGTAGTTTTATTTATTTGGACTTTTAAAATTAATATTTTATGAGTTTTATATTAATAGGATTATTTTTATAATACATACTTTCAGTGAATTTTTCTTTATCTCAGGATAGCTATTTGTCATACATATGAATATATTGTTTTTGAGCTTTAATAATTTCCTATATATCTCTTTTTCACAGATCAGTTCTATAAACTGTCTTAGGGTTCTTTCAGTATGATTTGTCAAATGAAAATAAAGTCAACCCCAAATTTTATCTCCATCTCTCTGTGTAATGTGTTAGCACCGCTGTTTTACTAAACTCTAATATGTTTATTAAAATATTTTAAAATTGTTTAATCAAGTGCATTTTTTAGCCTAATAGTGTTCTTCCTATTGTCAGAATTCTTTCTTAACATGGGCATAATCAGATTAGAGCCATATTAAAAAATTCTTATTTTTATATATTGTGCAAATGATAGCTATCTGAATATGGACTACTAGAGTGTTATTATTGGAAGGTAGTGATAGGTGGAAAGTATTGAAGAAAACAGCATAATACAATTTAGAAGGTGTAGTTTCCATATTTACAATTTTTGTAAAGCTTATTTTCCCGTGCTAATAAGACTCTGAAGCAAGTAAGAATCTTAAACATATAATTTTGCCCCTAGGATAATAAACTATTTCTAACCTTTTGTTTTAAAAATTTTCAAACATACTGAAAAATAGAGAACTCCATATGCCTATCACTTTAATTTAAATATTAATATTTTAAAATTTCATTTCATCTATTTTTTGACTGATATATTATAAATTATAGATATCATGACATTTTACCTAAATATTTAAGTATGTGTGCATCTCCCAAAAAGGCAATTCACCATATTATCACAATGTTATTACCACTCGTAACAAAATTAACAAGCATTCCCTAATATCAGGTACAATTTTATTTCTCCCACTTTCTTCTTTATCCTAAAATTTATGAGAATATGGGAATACAGATAAAATTGTTATTCCAGTTCCACTTACACTCTTTTCCTTTTTTATGACTTTTTTCAGTAGTCTTTTTTGTGCAATAGCTTTCCTTTCTGTAAGTCAAGTAAATTTAGATCATGTAATCTCTTTGGTCTCTTTTCTCTCTCATAGCCTCTGATTCACAGGATAGAACTGGTTGTTAGCTACAAATCTGATTTAAGAAACTACTGTTACAGAACCAGGTGAATGTGATTTCTTTCAGTTATATGTTTATCAGGAGAGCAAGTTTCTTGTATAAGTAGGAAAACAGGGATTGTGTTTCATTTGCTGTTACGTTTCCAGCAGCTGGCACAGAGCATGGAATATAATAAGCTCTCAATAAATAAGTGAGAAATTGAATAGATTAATGCATAAGTGAATCTGTTACTTAATCATGTTCAGAAGTAATAGGCAAAACCAACCAAGTGGAGCTGGTTGTAGTATAGCCAGGTACAGTAACCAAGTCATTTGTACATTTCTTAAATTTCTATTGGGAGAGATCTAGCCACTGTGTCAAGAGACCTTCACTATTTAATTTAGCCATTATGAGTATTTTCTTATAGATAAAACTGTCAACATATTCACAAAGAGTAACTGAGAATGGTGACTACTATGAGTCGAACTGTGTCCCTTCAAAAGCTTTTGATGTTTTCACCCCCACTGCCTGTGAATATGACCTTATTTGGAAATAGGGCCCTTGCAGGTGATCAAGTTGAGATGAGATCATTAGGGAGGGCCCTAATTCAGTACACAGATTCCTTATAATAAAAAGGGGAAATTTGAATACAGACATGCATAGAGGGAAGACAATATGGAGAGATGGGAGAATATCATCTACAAGCCAAGAAATACCTGAGGCTATCAGAACCTAGGAGGGAGGCATGAAACAGATTATCCCTCCCAGCTTTCAGAAGAAACCAGCCCTGCCGACACCTTGATTTCAGACTTCTAGCCTCCAGAACTGTGAGACATTACATTTTTGTTGTTTAAGCACAGTTCATGGTATCTTGTTATAGTATCCCTGCAAAACTAATATACGGACTTAGGCATAAATCTTTGAGTGGAGTTTGAGACCACAAATTTTCCAAATAATTTTAATAGAAATCTCAGCATAATGTTCTATTCCATGTAAATTGCTAACACTTTATCATGAATACCAGTGTATTTTAGCCATATGTGAGCTTTGGGCAACAGAATAGGGAAAGAGAAAAAAATAGGGAAAAGTGGAAACAGAGGGCAGAAAGAAATATCTACTTTTCTTCTACCTATGGCCACACCAGGTGGGGCCACACCAGGTGGGGCCAAACCAGTTAGTCTTTCTAAAATTATTTGTTCTTACACATAAGGACTTCAAGAAGTTAGTTCTTTAACACTGTGGTCCTCAACCCCTGGGTCTTGGACTGGTACCTGTTAGGAACTAGGCCACACAGCAGGAGGTGAGCAGCTGGTGAGTGAGTGAGTAAATACAGCTTCATCTGTATTTACAGCCGTTCTCCATCACCGGCATCGCTGCATAAGCTCCACCTGCTGTCAGATCAGCAGAGGCATTAGATTCTCATAGGAGCAGGAACCCTACTGTAAACTGCGCATGCGAGGGATCTAGGTTGCATGCTCCTTGTGAGAATGTAATGCCTGATGATCTGAGGTGGAGCTGAGGCAGTGATGCTAGTGCTGGGGAGTGGCTGCAAACATACATTATCATTAGCAAAAAGGTTTGACTGCACGATAAATGTAATGCGCTTGAATCGCCCTGAAACCATCCCCCGCCATCCCCTAGTCCGTGGAAAAATTGTCTTCCATGAAACTTGTCCCTGGTGCCAAAAAGGTTGGGGACCACTGCTTTAGCATATGTAATGGGATCTCTTGGGATCCCCACTTCATTATGTAGTCTACTTATTCAGAAGTTAAGTGTCCTTGTACAGGATTAGAAAGAAGATATAAAAAGAAAGATGTTTACTTTTTCCTAATCCCAGACAAAAGGTTTGACAGAAGAAGGTTGACGCTATATTTTGTGTAACTTTCAATTTTGGGGATTCAGTGTAGCATAGTTAAGGATTTGAGCTCTGGGATCAGACTCCCTGGGTTTGAGTTCTGGCTCTATGTCTTGTTACCTCTGTGTTCTTAGCCAAGTTATTTTATCCCTTTTATCATCTCTTTTTACCTATTTTGTCATTTAAAAATAAGGATAATGATACTTCCCTTAAAGTAGTATTTTAAGGATCAAATTATTTAAACATGTAAAGGTCTTAGACTAGTATCCAGCACATAGTAAGCATGTAGTAATTAGAAAATTTTTTTATGGTTATGCTGATAACAAAAGAACACCTTATCTTATTTTTCTCCACAATAATTCTTTAGATTTATGAAACAAGATTTATATTCTAGTTAGATATTAAGAAAATGGTAATGAATTAGACTTAATAAGTATAGGTCTCCCCAGGTATGTAGTTTGGTGATAGACATCCTCCTAGTTACAGGAAATAGAACATTAAGGGTCTAATTTCTATGATAAGGGGAAAAGTTTTCATACTTTAGTAATGTATTTACTCTATAAGTATACAGTGGTCCATTTAACAAACCATCTATCCCCAATAATGTAGTTCTCAAGAAAATGCTTTTGAAAATTAGTGTTTCGTGGTCTACACTCAGTACATGTTTATTGAGCACCTAGTGAGTTTCAGTGGTTATAATTCTGCTTCTGAAAGCCAGATACATACATGACCAAAGAACTGTTTATGACCAAAATATTTGAGCATCCTGATTCACAAAGGGTTACATGGGGTTACTGACAGGCTTTAAAAAAAAAAAAATTTAGTATGGGAAAATGGCCTTTCTGAATTTTGAATTACTCATTGCGCTGTGTAAATTGGATGGATTAAGAGGTACCCTTGATTAAGGACTGTTTAAAACCATTGAACTCCAAGGGGCTATGCAGCTACCTATGTAAGATTGGTACTGTTGCTGGCAACCTCAAATGCTATCTTTGAAATTAATATAATTTATAGTTAGTGTAGAACAAGTAGGCTATTTCCAGTGCTGGATAGCTATGTTTTATATAGATACACCTTACATATGTTGAATCTTTTTATAATATAGCAATGATAATCAAATTGTATCAGCTAACATTTTGTGAGTATCTGCTGTTTACAGATATACCAACCTCTGTTAATGCTTAGCGACATATTGAAAAGTCTTGATTAGGTTCAGATTTGAATTAGACAAAGAGGAAGACCATTAAGTGGATGCAATCCAGGTTCTCCTCTTCCATTGCTTCCTTATTTTGTCAAAGGGTAGATACAAGTTGTGTGTCTTGATATAGATGGAAATTAAAAAGAGAGGATATTATAGGTTTTTCTATATAATCCTTCAGAACTTGTGTCAAAAGGACGAATTGGAAATAGATTGTAATTAGAAAGATTTCTATGGTAGGTAAAGGTATTTTTAGTAAAGAAGCAACCACTATGAGCTATTGAGGGAATTTCCCCCAAAAGTGTGGAAAATATATTAAGTCACAGTCCTATTTGATCAAATAGGTTTTTACAGCCTGCCAGGAAGGAATAGAAAAGCAGGTCATGGGGTCAAAATGCTAATATCATTTAGAATATTGCTAAATATACCTCAGTGTTTTGACACTTGAATTCATGGCAGCATTCGAGGCAGCCCCAGACGTGGGTCTGCAGGGTGGTGGACGCAGCGAAGTGGTAATGGTAAGAGGCGTGACTTCTCTGACGCTTGTTGTGTAACTTCATGGGTGTGTCTTGAAGTCGCTCACTCTCGGTGAATAGTAAATACAAAGAAACACAAAGGCTACAATTCCAGATAGGAAATATGAATAGGTAATTATGAGATCTAGGAGGAAAAAAAATCCAACATATAAGCAGATTATTTGAAGAATAAGCACATGTTGCTTCTATCAAAAAACAAACTGCAGACCATACAGCTCACTAAAAGATAAAGTGTCAAACTATAGTTTTGAAAAATATATTTTCATGCTTATTCTAATAAACCTCATGGTTGAAAAGTAAGCTAGCACCTTTTTTTTTTTACAATAGAGTATGCTAATTAAAAGGATTTAATTGTATAAAATAGTCTAAATTATAAGGTATTAGATTGTATGACAGGAAAAATTGAGTGTATCTACTCAACATCGCTCTTCAAAAGTCAGCTTCATTTTGGGGACTGTATATGCATCTGTTCTCTAATGTGAATCTGCATGGTGGAGGTAAGATAGTGAACAAATGTGATTTAATGGGTGGTCACATCCCAATGCACAATGACATTTGTTCACATTAGTGTCCTGCTTCTTTCTTTGCCAGCTCCAAATGTCTTTCATCCCTTCTTCATCTTATTTTCTTCTATCAATCATATCAACATCGTATCGAGTATTGAGAAATGCTTTCATTTGAGCCAGGCTAACTGTTCAGCACTCAGGATTCCTGGTTGCTTAAGGAGCAGGAAGGCAGTCACCTTTGATGGGAAGGAGGCCCTTTACTTTTTTCCATCAGCCACTACTCTGTCACTCAGTTCTCCCTAAACTGACAGAACCAGGAGGTAGCTGGATTAGGGTGTTAGTCACCGATCAGCCAGTTTGCTTTTGGTACAGAAGTGATTAAATAATTTTCTTTCCAAATCTCCTCTTCCTCTACTTACTCCTTTTCTCTCTTTATTGAATCCTCAGCTACCCAGCCAGTTAAACTGTTTTCAGAGTTAT
>NW_012138080.1:827090-833173 GCF_000956105.1 Propithecus coquereli
GGGGTCTCGTTCTTGCTCAGGCTGGTTTCGAACTCCTGAGCTCAAACAATCCACCCGCCTCGGCCTCCCAGAGTACTAGGATTACAGGCGTGAGCCACCGCGCCCGGCCTTCAGAGTTATCTTTTGACTCTTGCAACCCACTTCCCAGTAACTTACAGCTCTCTTCTTCATTTCCCTTCTGTTCACCAGCAATGGGAGGTCCAACCTCCCATTTCCTCTAGCCTGGACTCTGCTTCCATTTCCTTCTTATGATGCTGCCAGTACTAGTAATATTATTTATTTATTCCTTGCCAAAAAAACAGTGTCATCTGTTTACTTACAAAAATTGTGTCCCATCTTCACAACATGGTTTCCAAGGCTCTGTGCAAACTTATGCAAACCTTTTTTTCTGGCTTGTGTTGTGTTTCCACCAACCTTTCTGGTCTCACACTGACCCATGCCCTGGTTTTCCCTGTTGTGTGTTACTTCTTCCCTGTCTCCATCTGTGGAAATCTTAGATATTTTTCAAGGCTCAACTAAATATTACTTCTTTCTCTGAGTCTTCCTATTAGAAATATCCTTTCCTTGCTGTGAAATATCATAGACTATTATGCTTTTGTCAGAATACATGTTATCTCTAGGCCTGTAGATGTGCTTATGCCATCTCCCTGTCCTCTATTTGGGACATATGGAAAAAAATAGCCTTCTGGTCAGACTGATTTAGGTTCAAATCCCAGCTTTGCCAGTTACTAGAAGTTTGTTTTATACAGAGCAGCTCACCTTACTCATCCTATTTTCCCTTCCTCAAAAATATTAAAATAACTTCTTAGGGTCATGAGTGTTAAATCATTTGACTTCTGTAAATCATTTAACGCTCTTACATAACTAGTATTCAATAAATATGCATTCTTTTTACTTTTTCTTTCCATTTTAAAGTGTACAATTCCCGATAGTTTATTATATTTGGCACTCAAATATCTGTTGAAACGAATTAGTTCAATTTGTCCAATTATTATCATCAAGTCAAATCAATAAATAATTTATTCAAACCTGTGCCGAAGGCCTTAGGGTAGGTGCTGTTAGGGATACAAAAATGTGTATACAACATTATCCTGGTCTCTTGTCCCCTGAGAGCTTACAGCCTCTAAATGTGGAGCCAAGATATAAGTAAAAGAAAAGCTAAGTAACTTCGTATGTAGTTAAAGTAGCAAATTCATGTGGACATGGGCAAAAACCCAATACATTGCCTTATAGTTAAAGGGATCTCTATATACAAAAATAGGATTCAGGTGTGAGTGGTGAATCCGGGCAGTATGGGGTATCCCTGGAGGGGATCACCGTGAAGAACCTTTTACAGAGTGCTCCTTAACCATTAGCTTTACCCATCCATCTGGAAAAATAAAGCAATGTGAGAGCCTACAAGCATCAGGAAACAAAGGAGACTGGAAGTAAAGGCTTAACTAAGTGTAGAACTTGAGAATATGGCATACATGGGTGAAATCTGGCTCAGTAAAATAGGAAGTGGATTTTTGAGACAGGCCTGCTTAGTAAAGGGAAAATTATGTTTTTCATGGTCATACTCAAAGGCTAATTTGTTTATCTTCATTTCATTCATTAATCAAGGCCATGATTTATTGACCACCTGTGTCAAATTGGCTTCTCAAGGAGGCAGATGCTGAGACAGAATTACAAGTGCAAGAGCTTTATGGTGGGGGAGGGGGAGGAGGTTTAATGGCCATGACAGATAAAAGGGGAGGAAGCAGGATTGGACTAGGAGAGCTTTCAGAGTGGAATGTTGATCTGACACTTAAGAAAGGAAAGGAGACAAGAAGCAGAATTGGGGAGGGAGAGTCTCAGAATATGATGCAGATTCTGACAAAGTAAAGATTGCCTATTAGAAGAGAGTATAGTTGTGGAGAAATGGCCACACACTCTCCATGATCAGTCATTGGTGTGGCCTGCCTGGAAGAGTGTGGCTTTGGCTCGCCTGCCATGTCAGGTCCCAGTGGCCCTGCCCCTGGAGCCTGTCAGCTTGTTGCATTGCATTCCTCACAGGTGAAAGACCACTTCTTTCTTGATGACATTGCACCTCAGTGGCTGCCACACCACGTTTTCAATATTAAAATTGAAAGTCCATGAAAGAATTAGTTCAAATTAGGTGTTGAATCTAATTGGCGGGGCTGAGAAGTTCACTAAAACAATAAAACCCTTGTAGAAGCTGTACTTAGTATTGGTTAACTTACATTATCTGGGTGCATACATTATTTTTCATCTATTAAATGTGGATAATGACATACATCTGTCAGGTTTCAGTCTGAAACGTTGGTTCTTGGCACGATCATGGCTGAAGAATGACCAGACATACCAAAGTTAGGCAAGCACAAAAATGGGGCCTATCGAGGAGAGAAAGATAGGATTATAGAGCAAGAACAAGATGCAGGTTTACAGAGCATGGTACATATGCCACAGATGACAACTGGACCCATTTTTACAGCAAAGTGAGAGCCAAAGGAAGGGCACAAAAAGAGAGCTTGGTTATGGTCTGGGTCTTGTTTTATGGTGTCTGGATAGGGACCTCCCCGTGGTTCACACGTCACCACAGAATAACTTTGATTGGGTAGTTGAGGAGCTGCATGACCTGAGTCTTACTGCACATGCGGGTTTTAGGTCACTTTCTCGACTTTGTGGTACCCATGTGGCTTGGCCTGTGGGCTAGAGTCTCCTCTGCATTCTTTGCAGCTGGGGCACCAAGTTCTGATTGGCAGACTCGTAAGGTATTCCCTCCTCCCCAGGTATGGAGAATTAGAGTTGTACAGGACCAAGATGGCGGCAACAGCAGCCACTTTCGTCCCTAGGAGACCTGGAATCCCTTACTATCTACCTAAAACATCTTTCCTATCTACTTCACAAAGTTTTTAAAAAACATATAGATATCTAAGAAAGGTGGGAAAAAGCAAGTACCATATGAGAGGCAATACAGTGTAATAGATCTCTGAGTCAAAGTGAAGGGAAGTAGGTAGGGCTGTCCCTTGTCCTCATGGAGAATGGAAATGGTTATTACATGCAAAGAAAGTGCATAAAAAGAAAATCATTTAAAATGCATTAAGGAGCTAGCCATTTATATATTCCTATGGCTAGTCTTATTACGATGCAAATAGTCACCCCTTACCCAATCCTGGTGTAAATCTTGAGTTTCCTAGATAGGCTTGTTTAAAACCAGGAGTATTATAATATTTATACTTAAAGTGAAAAATATTAGCTAATTATTTTTGATTTCACAGAGAAAAAAGGATAATATATAAAAAAAAGTTAATTGAAACCAAATTTTCTTCTAGATTAGAGTGGCAAACTTTTTCTATAAAGAGTCAGATATCAAATATTTTAGGCTACTATGAGCTCTGTGGGTCACATATGGTTCTCTGTTGCATTTTCTCCTTCTTTCCTTCCTTCTTTCCTTTGTTTCTATAAAAATTAAAAAAAAAAATCATTCTCAGCTTTAGGGCATACAAAAATAGGACTTAGACTGTGACCCCTACTATAGATTGAGTTCTTCTTAAACTTACTTTTGACTTCAATATAATTTCAGAAATTGACAGAACCCCCAATTCTATATTGTTTAAAAAAGAGAATGGAACTTGGAAGTCATACTGGTCTGGACTTGAATCCTGCTTTCATCCTTTACTAGCTTCGTGACTTGGGCAAGTTATTTATGAATAACTGCTGGGATGCTCAGCTTTCTCATATGTAAAGTAAAACCAATGCTACCTGGCTGGATGAAGTTGTCTGAATTTAATGAAATAATTTGTGAAAGGTACTTTGCCTAGTGATTATTACATAATGGAGCCTCAACAAATGTTACTTCCTTTCCTCCATTCCTCTTCTTGTTTAACAACATTTTCCATCCTTTTTACTTTTTTCCCTTTCTTTGAATTGTTCTAACAAAATTCTAGGCTGTTTCTACTGTTACCTTAGTATTATAGAACTCTCAGTTTGACCTAATTTGAGTGTTTAGGGTCAAAGAGAAAACTTTCCTTCTGCCCTCTCTGAAGATTCACTGGAATGAGCTGACAGTAGGCAGATCAACAGGGAAAAAAGGCATACAAATTTATTAAGGTGTACATGGACACAGAGGCCCTGCAAATATGAGGCTCAAAGAAGGGCCAAGATGGTTGAGGCTTAAACACCCTCTTCATATGCGAGCGGGAGGTGGGGGGAGGTGTAGACAGTTTTAGAGGTAAATGATTTGTAAGGGAAATGATTGAGCCCAAAGAACAATTAATTGACCTGGGACAAAGTTTCTCGGAGCTCTGGGAGAGTTTGTGGCGAATTGCAGGAAGGTGAGGGGTGGAACTTCACTGTGAACAAGGGTGTCTTATTATGCAGATAGAGAATCCCAGATAATCTCTTGGAGCTGCCCTCAGAAAAATAGATGAAAAGTCTGTCTGGGTGTGGTTACAATTTTTTGTGTGTTCTCTGCTGGTTAATCTTTTCTGGTTATTTGATGAGATTTTTAAGGAGGGAGTTTTAAGACAGTTGCATTTCTTCTGGAGGAGCTTCCCTTAATCAGATAAGGGAACTTCAGAGAAAGCCCCTTTTGGTGCTTCCAGCAAGAAAAGGGATGAAAGAGAGGGGATAAGGGAAGGTCAGAGAGAGACCTTGGCTCTGAGGCTCATTTCTGAGGCCCTTCAATTTTCTTTAATTCAAAGCACTCAGTATGCTGAAGTACCATATTTGGGAGTATTACTTTCTGAGCCCCATCAAGTCAAAAAATTTGTCAACATTTTGACTACTTGGAACAGATTATTAGTTACTTACTCTCACATATAATTCCTATCCACCAAAGGCAGTCACTCCTAGATCTCTTCAGTAGTGCCCCATAATCTGTATTTTAAAAATATATGAATATATGCTAGTGGCAAAACTTTCGTGTGAATTTTAGAGAATTTTTCCTAGAATTCTGTAAAGAATATTCATATTCCTGTAGATTCTAAGAGAATTCTAAGAATATGTATTTAGATGGACTAGGAGAGCTTTCAGAGTGGAATGTTGATCTGACACTTAAGAAAGGAAAGGAGACAAGAAGCAGAATTGGGGAGGGAGAGTCTCAGAATATGATGCAGATTCTGACAAAGTAAAGATTGCCTATTAGAAGAGAGTATAGTTGTGGAGAAATGGCCACACACTCTCCATGATCAGTCATTGGTGTGGCCTGCCTGGAAGAGTGTGGCTTTGGCTCGCCTGCCATGTCAGGTCCCAGTGGCCCTGCCCCTGGAGCCTGTCAGCTTGTTGCATTGCATTCCTCACAGGTGAAAGACCACTTCTTTCTTGATGACATTGCACCTCAGTGGCTGCCACACCACGTTTTCAATATTAAAATTGAAAGTCCATGAAAGAATTAGTTCAAATTAGGTGTTGAATCTAATTGGCGGGGCTGAGAAGTTCACTAAAACAATAAAACCCTTGTAGAAGCTGTACTTAGTATTGGTTAACTTACATTATCTGGGTGCATACATTATTTTTCATCTATTAAATGTGGATAATGACATACATCTGTCAGGTTTCAGTCTGAAACGTTGGTTCTTGGCACGATCATGGCTGAAGAATGACCAGACATACCAAAGTTAGGCAAGCACAAAAATGGGGCCTATCGAGGAGAGAAAGATAGGATTATAGAGCAAGAACAAGATGCAGGTTTACAGAGCATGGTACATATGCCACAGATGACAACTGGACCCATTTTTACAGCAAAGTGAGAGCCAAAGGAAGGGCACAAAAAGAGAGCTTGGTTATGGTCTGGGTCTTGTTTTATGGTGTCTGGATAGGGACCTCCCCGTGGTTCACACGTCACCACAGAATAACTTTGATTGGGTAGTTGAGGAGCTGCATGACCTGAGTCTTACTGCACATGCGGGTTTTAGGTCACTTTCTCGACTTTGTGGTACCCATGTGGCTTGGCCTGTGGGCTAGAGTCTCCTCTGCATTCTTTGCAGCTGGGGCACCAAGTTCTGATTGGCAGACTCGTAAGGTATTCCCTCCTCCCCAGGTATGGAGAATTAGAGTTGTACAGGACCAAGATGGCGGCAACAGCAGCCACTTTCGTCCCT
>NW_012138080.1:833223-835373 GCF_000956105.1 Propithecus coquereli
AAAAAAAAAAAAAAGAAGATATATATGGAGGTGGGGGTAGGGATGGATAGTTGTTCATTTTGCTAAAGGAATCTTAAACTTTACTATTTTGTTCAGTTGCCTTTTATGATGATTTGAATCCTACCTGTAAATCTCTATTAAAATCACCAAGAGCATTTCTGGTTGGTTGAATAATAGCAAGTGTTGCTTGAGAGATTTTTTTCCTTAGAACTTATGTTCTTCGAGGTTGCAACCATGCATATTTTAAATCACTTTTAGTCTGAAATATTCATTGACTAAAATAGCAAACAAGTATGTCTTTATTGTATTGTTAGCTTCTTGTCTTTATTTTATATGTAAACTCTCTACTGCCCTTCAAAGTTGAAGCAACCCTGTGAGGCCTGTAGTTCAGTAATGATCAAGACAGCCTTAATGTTCCCCTCAGCTTGGCTAAATTTTTGACAGGTTTCTTCCTGAGGATAGGCCTCTGACCTCCATTTTTAAAGCACATTTACTTAAGAAAACTTGAAATTGTAAATTGTTTCACTGCCCCTTTGAAATGTAAATCTTTTGCCAGCCTCTTGCTAGTTTCACAACCCAGGGATGGGACTCATCCCTTTGCAGGATAGTAGTCTCCTTGGGATGTAGGAGCCTAAGCACCAATTAGCAAACATAGATGGCTTATTCACATTGGCCAGCCTCCCCCTAACTTCCTCTAGTACTTTTGCACTAGCTCTCCCCAAACAAAAACTTTACCGCCTTTTGTTTCAGTGGATTTGAGTTCAGACTTTCTCCCCTATTGTACTAATCTCTCTCCCTTATTGCAATAGTGTTGAATGAAGTCTTCCTTATCTGTTTAACTTGTCTGGTACAACTTCCCTTTGATAATGATTGAGAGTAAAGACTCTACAGTCAAAAGTGCCATAGAATCCTGACTTTATTTTGCCATGCAATTCACATAACCTCACTAAGCTTCAGGTTCCATATAAATAAAATAAGAGATAATGGTACCTCCCTATAGGACTTCTCTGATGATGGTGTAGGTCAATGAATGCAAAGCACTTAGCATACTGTGTATGGTACATAGTAGGCACTCCATAAAATTTAGAACTTAATTTTGGGGCTAATGACTACATAAAAAGCCTCTTGATAGCTCTTTTTTTAAAATAGTAAACTGGTCTCCTGTATTCCACTTGAATAAATATGATTCCATTTGCTGAATTATCAATGTATACTTTTTGGGATATCTGCTTTGCAATGTGAAGTCTATTTAGTTCTTGAAATAAAGACAAAAATGCATCAGAAACAGTGAAGGCAAACAACTGGTTCTCTATCCGATCCTGAAATGTCTAGTTTACTTAGAGAAGTGAGTTCAGTTACTTCTGAGGCCATGTTGAAAAACAGTATCTGTAGGAAAGAGAGACAAACTGAAGTATTTGTTTTCAGACAGTCTAGCAAGTTACTTCAACAAATGAAGAAAACTCTGTGCTCTTTATATTTTAAAGTTTAAAATATCTCCTACTTAGGCTATCCTAAAGCCAAAAACTTAAACTAAAATTCAAATGCTGTTTTCTTTTAATAGATATTATATTTTCAAGTGCAGATTATGTTTCAATACTCAAGTATCTTGAAGCTACATTATAAAACATTGCCCAAATTGCTAAATTTTAAAGAAATGTATATGAAATGATACCTTTGAAAAGTTGAAACTGCCTTTTTTTTTTTTTGGTGGGGAGAGTATGGTAACATATAGTTGGAAACTACTATTCTCTGACTACATGTCATAATAAATGTCTAGTCAAAACAGTTCTCCATCCAATGTATGCTATATCTGTAAAACTACTCCTCCCATGTTCCTTCTCTTTCCAAAAGTAATCTGAGGTAAATTCACTTGAATTGCTACCTCATTTTTAACGATCTATATTCTGTTTGATGACCCTGCTTGCCATTCTGAGTGACTTACAAAGATAATAGTGATGATCTGAAAGGCCAAAAGTCCTGAGCTGATGTTCCATTCTTAAATACAGATAACATGATGGTATTTTCTGGGTTTTTTTTTTTTGAGTCATTGCTTCATATAGTGTATTCACTATTTTTATATTTCTTGTTAATACAACACTTGTAACATTAGATTTACAATTGACCCTTGAACAATGCTGGGTTAGGGGCTC
>NW_012138080.1:835423-853784 GCF_000956105.1 Propithecus coquereli
CAGATAACATGATGGTATTTTCTGGGTTTTTTTTTTTTTTGAGTCATTGCTTCATATAGTCTATTCACTATTTTTATATTTCTTGTTAATACAACACTTGTAACATTAGATTTACAATTGACCCTTGAACAATGCTGGGTTAGGGGCTCTGAGCCCCCCTGCATAGTTGAAAATTTGCATATAATTTTTGAATCCCCAAAACTTAACTATTAATAGCCTACTGTTGACCTTACCAATAAGATAAACAGTTAATGCATATTTTGTATGATATATGTATTATATACTTTTTCTTACAATGAAGTAAGCTATAGAAAAATAATATTAAGAAAACCAGCCCTGACTTAAGCATTATACAAGGTATTCATGTAACAAAAACATTTGTACCCCCTTAATATTTTGAAATTAAAAAATAATAAATAAATCATAAGGAAAAGAAAATATATTTACTATTTATTAAGGGGAAGTGGATCCTCATAAAGGTCTTCATCCTCATTGTCTTCACGCTGAGTCAGCCAAGGAGGAGGAGGAGGAATAGGTTGGTTTTGCTCTCGCTCTCTGAGGGGTGGCAGAGACAAAAGAAAATTTGTGTAAAGGTAGACCCACACAGTTAAAACCCAAGTTGTTCAGGGGTCAACTGTATATTTTTTTAATGTTTGCTCTCATCTCTCCTTCCTGCTTGAAACAGTTTTATGTTTCAGGGAAGGGTTACAAGAAAAGGCAGAGTCTCATAAACTGCATGAATACAGATAAAAAGACATATTGTGGTTTATGATATCTAGATGCCCACCTGGAGGGAAGGGAATTTAGGAGCAAAATAAAAAGATTAAAAATCTAAGTCAACTCAGAAATAAGATATGCCAATGATGAAGTAAGGATTTAAGTTGGAAAGTTAGTTATTATGGCCCCCAGTTGTATGTACTTTATTCTAAGGTACCATTTGGTTTAATAAAATGTAGATCTGAGGCTGTTCTTAACCTATCAGTTTCTTAAGACTTAATTAAAAAGGTTATATTTTCAGAGGACAAAAGCATTATTCATTTGTCTGTTCATGTCTTCCAGGTTTATCTTGCAGATTATGGACTTGCCTACAGATATTGTCCCAGTGGGAACCACAAACAGTATCAGGAAAATCCTAGAAAAGGCCATAATGGGACAATAGAGTTTACTAGCTTGGATGCCCATAAGGGAGTAGGTGAGTTTCTTTTTTCTTTTCCTTATTTTTATTTCAGAAGAATGATTAGAGTCAAGGGTAATAAGGCTGCATGAAATGACCTTTGAATAGTTAGTTTGAAGAATGAGAGCACTGGTAAGATTGTTTTTCAAAAGTAGTGAATTCCTGTTATGCCAATTAATATTTCTTCTAACAGTGGGAGGAGATATAGACTAGGACGAGCGATGCGGGAGCAAAGGGGTGTCAACATAGCAAAACTTGATGCTCATTTTGGCCAGAAAATCACTAGTTTGTATAGGTTAAACTTGGAGGTCAGCACTGAATTTTTATGCTGTAGTGAATATCACAGATTTAGTAAAGGTGCACATGTGAACGATTATTCCTGTTTTTCCATTGTGCCATTATCAGAGCTTTAGAAGATACCATCTCCTAACAATAAGGATATCTTTTCTGAAACTATAAAGTGTTAACTTGTGGAAATCTCTCCTAGTTGCCTTTCATATATCTTACTTATTTAAACTCACTTTGATGGTATTGGAAACACATTTGCAGGTAAATTACATACATAGTCCTTTTATTGGATATTGATTGTACTGCCTTGCATTCCAAGGCAGACTTAATTCAACAATTCCCTAATTAGTTAAAGTCATAACCTATGTCTTGTATTCATTTACCATTAATTAAACCTTAGCTGTTTATTACACTGCAGTCCAAATCCAATAGCCGACCCAGAAAGCCATGGAAAAGGAAGTAGAAGGTCAATATTGAAAATATATGGTGCAGAGTCCCACTGATGGTTGCTTTGTTCACAATCAATATGGTCAATGCAACTGTACTTTCTTAGTTGCTCTGTCAGCAAGACAAAAAGTCAATTCTAATGTTATGCTAGTGAAAAAATGGTGATTATTGAAAAACTTTGGCTTTCAAAATTATATTCTTTGTAAACTTTGTTTATAAAAGTATTTTCAAATATGCTAAACCAAACAAATAATTTTTAAACAGCTTTGAAAGGACCACATTTTCACTTAGCAATTAGACATTTGCACTTATTAATGGTTGTTGAACCCTAAACTGATACTTTCTAACAAGTTTTAGTTGGTGAAAACAATGGTATATTATTGCCTTTTCTATTAAAAGGTCCATTGACCATGTAATATAGAAGGTCTTGATCATTTTCCAGAGCAATTAAAATCCACGCTAGTTTAAGGTAGGCCAGTGAAGAAGTGAAACAAGTATATCAGTTGTATACTTTCTTTTGAGAAAGAATCATCGGTTAAATTTTCTGAAATGGAAGTTAGCTTTTATATTCCTGATCAGAGTAAAAGAAATCATTACATTTTTTTTCAAGTATAGTTTGGTTAAAAAATAATGATCACTCAGAAATTTTGTAGTGTTGAATAATTTTTTGCCATTCACATTGTTATAAATCAATGAATACTTAAAGATAAAATGAGACATATCTTTAATTAAATTAAGAAATATAAGAATTAAATGCTCATTGATAGTTTTTTTTTTTCAATTTAAAGTTCTTTCACTCTCAGTCAATTCCATTCTTCATCTTTGTCAGATTTATTCTATTATACCTAATAGAATTTTCAGAAGCCTTAAAGTCCTTTTTAGATAGTGGTATAACTGGGAATTCATCATACAAATTCATAAGCATTGGTCCAGTTATATTAAAAATGATACCAGCTTGTGATTGGGCCACTTATTATTTTAACCGATAGCTCTACTATGGCTCCAATCTGGTTCTGAGTATTAAAATAGCCAAGAAACCGCTGTGATTATGAAGGGGAAGTAGACTTGTTATGCGTTGGTCTGGTCAGTGTTTGGACTGCGGTAATTCTGAAAGTCCTTTTCAGTTACTTTCATAGTTTAGGGTGGTGTTTTCATTGTACTGTCTTCACGAAAGATTTGAACAGATTTTTATTCTGTAGCCTACTTAAATTTTTTTCTCCCTAAATCATAATACATGTTGAATGTGTTGGGTAGATTTCACCACACTAGGTCTTTGGGGAGAAGATTGAACTGAGAATGATTCTAGAAAGATGACATTACATCCCCAAGAGGAATATTTTTGGTAATTGCTAGAAAGTTATATGCTGGAATGAATATTCATTTTTATCAGAGACTTCTCGGGATTCCTATAAAATAGTACATTCTCTTAATGCATTTTAAATAGGATTTACACTAAACTTCTAGGCATATCGATATCTATATATGTATTAACAGATTCAGATATAAATACAGATATACATACATACATATATATGCACATACATACACATATATACATACATACATAGATATATACACACATATTTGCTGGCATTTTAATATGTAGTTTTAGTCTGGAGTATAAAATAGGTTTGATATCTTCAAATGTTTGAATAATATTCATTCCTAATGTTTTGTATTTAATTTTCTAAAATAAAACATTTCAGTTTAGGATTTTATTAGAAATGAAATAATCATTTAGCCATATTTAGAAACTAGAATAAACAGTGCCATAAATCTTTATAGGTAAGTGCAGGTCAGATTTATAAATATTCATGTGTTTACTTTTAGTACAGTCACTATGTAGTTTAATCTCAGAAAAATCTTTTCTATACCAGTCCAGCTATGAGATCAAATAAATACTGAGGAAAGATAATGCAAAGGACAGCATAAAGAGCAAAAATATTATCATTAGGATATAAAACTTCTAGTTGTCAAAGCAAAAGTGTTAGGTATATATATCTGTGTCTGGTCAGGCCAAGAGAAATATGCAGGCTTCAGTGTAAAACTGACTTATGAGTTAAGTGCTAACTAGGGACTGTTAACCTGATCAGACTATCCTCTCTCTCCTACTTTTTGTAGTGATTATTCAAAAAATGAAGCTAAATCTCATTTTTCTGTGGATTAATTGGGTTTTTATAATCAGCCGTTTCACTTAAGCATTTTCTAATTCAACTTCATGTAAAAGGAGGGTAGTTGAAAGGGAAAGAAAGAAAAAACCGTTTTATCTATTATCTTGTGTTATCACAAACCAAAAAATATGCATAGAGATAGCTAGAGATGGAGGGACAGATGGATGAATGGATAGATAACTATTCCTAGAACTGCCACACATCTATATATCTGCATATAATTTTGAAAACTGTGGTTATTCTTCCAAACTCAATTCTCTTGTGTGACCTAGAGGTATTTTCTAAGTGGCTAAAGTGCTTCATTTAGTATAAAATCAGAGTAATATATGTTGGGCTTATTTCTTCCATTATTAATTTTTTATTCTTCATAAAAACTAGCATTTATAAACATTGACATAGTTTGGGCTTGTTGCCTGATAATTAAAGAGAATGATATTTGTGTCAAATATACTATTTTAAAATTTGTTACATTCTTAGGAATGTTAAAAAGCAATATTTGGATCAATGTGTGATATAGATTTTTGTAGATTTTTCTACTCACTGAGGCATGCAGTCAATACCTAATTTCTCTAGAGATATACTGCATTTAACATATTGAGCTTTTTTAAATACTTCAGACCTGTGCATTGAGTGTATAATACCTGTTTTAATTTGACATCATTGATGACCATAAAATATATTTAAATTGCATTTTAACTGTCCTTTTGTTTACATAATATATTTAGTATCAAGGAAAGAAATATATTACATACTTTTTTATTTTTGCCAATTGCTGTGGTATGTGAAATCCAAGGCTTGTGTTATTTCTTGCATGGGTTCATTTTACTCTAATACTTCAGCTTACAGAATATATGTGAAATAAACTGAGAATGTATTTTCATGTTACCAAACTTGGGGAAATAACATGGTTTACACACTACTTATCTTCTTAACCAATAATTCAAAAAAGGTAACCCATTTTTCTATTATGATTAAGATAGTAAGGTAAACCATCAAATTACTAACATTCCCTGTTGCATGTTAGTAGTCAGAATAACATACTGTTTATTTCTTCTTTCATGTAAATTTGACTGCTATAAATAGTCTTTGGGTAAAACATAACCAATAATGAATACTTTTTTCTATATTGGCATAAGCCCACTTTTTACATTTAATCATGACTTTTAAAGTCTTGACATATATCTTGGCTTTTTAGTTGAACTATTTGGTTGGGTTAAGATTATACATTGGCCAAATGTAAGATACCTTTGCTCTGTTGAGTAACCTTTCCTAAGTTTCACACAGTAGTGTTTCACAAAAAAACTAGGGCTTGGAATTTAAAAAGTTCTGAAAAAATAAGAAACCTGAGTTTAATATTTTATTTGAAATATGACGCATTGCATTCTACTTTCCTAATATCCTTTTTGAAATTGCAGTAAATCATGGTCACCATAAAATTTACCAGCTTTTTATATATCCTATTTGACAAAACACTGAATTACATAGGTTACCAGTTGGAAAACTAAAAACAAACTTTAAATTTGTTATGCAAATAGTCACCATTCACCCTGTCAGGTGAGCATCTTATTCAGATGTTTTCTCTTTCTTATTGTCATTTCTGAGCACAAATACTAATATTTTGGGCATTTAAACCCTGTCTGCTTGAGGCAGAAGTTATCAAGTTCACTTTATTATTTTCTACCAAACCTTGTTTTCTTCATACTCCATAATATTACTCTGTATGAGAAGTAGAACTAAACAGAAAACACTTTAGGCAAATAAGCAGAACAATTTTGGAATTAACTCTTAGTCTTTTCTTTTTCTTCCAATTCCTCTTTCGTTCCATTTAGTGAATGAGCCTGGTTAATTTTATTCCAATTTGTCTTTAGAATAAGCACTAGTTCTTTAAGATCACTTCTCTGTTGTTCTTGTACCAGCTTGGAAGGACCATTTAACACTTTAAAAATAAATACTTTGACTAGAGATCCTTCTTTATCGGAATGAAATAGCTTTAAAGAAATCATTTCATGAAAGGATGGTTTCATGAAAAAGTTGGTCAGTGATGCAGCTAAGTTATTCCTTGCCAAAACAACTATTTTTGTGTCAGTATGTCTTAGTGTTTTAAGTTAAAATGCCTGCTTTAAATACTTCCCTCACTATGGAAGTCATGTGTGTAATGTTTGAATAGTGCTAAAACTAATAGCGGAGGCAAATTAATTGTTAGATTGAGCACAGGCTTTGGATTCTGAAAGACTTTGATTTCAGTTCTGAGCTCTGTCAGTTCTTGCTCTGTGATATTGAGTAAGTTATTTAACTTCTCTGAGACTCTTATTTTTCTTATTTGTTAAGAGTTAATAATATATACCTTATATTGTTCGAATGATTAAATGAGAAAAACAAGTAGAATGCCTGGCATAGTAGCAGCTCTCCATAAATCATGTCATTTTTTAATTTTAATTATGCATTCCACTGTGAGCTGTTTTTGGAATCTTCTTTTTAGTGAAATAGAATTTAAGTTCCCACCTGTGCCTTTTTTATTGTTGTTACTCTCAGCAATACTTTATAATTTAGAAAAGTTGAACAATGAAAATACCACAGGCTTTCAACAAACAGTGATTTACATTGCTCCACATTAGTAAGCTGAATATAAATCAGTTGCTAAATAATATTTAGAAGATAACTCGAGAATGTTTATAGGAAAAATTTTATTAATAACTAAATTTGACTACATTTCCAAACAATAGTAAAAGTTTGATTTTTAGGACAGCTATATGAAAACATACTGTTAATGGTTATATTAATTATCAAATGCAGCTGAAGAACCTTATGTATTATAAATAAATTATGTAGATAGATGACTCAGAAACAAAACAATCCATAGTATGTTTTCTATCCAAGTGAATGAAAATATATTAAAAAGAAATATATTGCCCAGCATCCTCTGTTCTTAGAGCTGAAAATGTAATAGTGGTAGAGCCAGAATTGTATCTCCTTCCTAGTCTAGAGCTCTTTTCCATTTACTGCTTTGTTTAGCATGTTTTAAAATGAATTTAAAAGTTATGTAATGAAAGAAGCAATTTTCAAATTAAAAATTATTTTTTATAGTTACATATTAATATTCCTCTTCAACTATGATCAATTCTTTGTATAAATTATACATGCACACATAGATTCCAATATTGTCATCTAGAATATTTGTTTTTAATTAATTTAACAGGCATTAAAATTACTCTTCTGTGTACAATAGTTGGAAAGAAGACATAATCATTGGAAGAGTCTAAGATTTTAACTTTACTAAAACAAGTCAAACTTTTCAATTTGTTTCTCTGGGAGGGAATTTCAGATAGAGGTATGTACTCAGAAATATACTTAATGCTTTTATCTCTTTAATGACAGAAAAGGGTGACTATTTGATGTTCCTTTTAGCATTATGTGTATTTCTGTAGGACTTAGTAGAAATAGTGGCAAAAACGTTCAACTAACCATAGTTATTGATGTATATGTGCAGTAAAAGAAAATAAGGAAAAGATTGAAAAATGTGATAAAGTATTTTAATTAGGTAAGACCAAACTATAATAGTGAAGTAAAGTTAACTCTCAAAGGGCTATTCAAATGAAGACTAGTTTATGAAAGATTGGCTTCAGAAATCTAAATGACTTGTCATTACTTATAGCTTCATATCAATTAATCCCTCAGTTGGTGGGGGGGGGAGGGGGAAAGTGGCTAGGAAGGTTCATTCTATTTTAATTCTGGTTGTTTTTTTCTCACAGGGCCTCTTGTATGTAACCTGTGTCATCCAAACAGGTGCTAGAATATCATATTTTGAAAATTAGAGGATATGAATTTTTTTAAGTGGTGGTAATTGGGAATTGCCATAATGGAAAAAAGGGACTTGTGAACACATCTGTACAAATGGAACCATTCCATTATTAATGGGAGATTTATTACTGAAGAAATCACTACAGAACAGTGTGGTAGAGATTGTGTTTTTATTTTAATATGAGAGCCAAGTCTTGCATTAGGACATTGTTGAAGCTTGTGCAGAAAGCAAATGGCACCCATGGGACTGTATAGCATTCTACGAGATTGAAGGGCCTTTAATAATCCAATACTCTAATAGCAGTTAAGATAGAGTGTGTGTAAGAGCTAATTTTGTCTTCTGCTTTTATGACTTATGTATAGTAACCAAAAGAAGTTATGATGTGCTGGCAGCATTGTTCTTAATAAATGACTTTTTAAATTAAAAACTAAGTTCACTGAGTAACTTTTCAGAGTTTATTTAATGAAATGTAATAAAATAGGAGACCTGTTTACAGCAGATTTAACAGCCTCTTATTGCTCTTAGGAGCTTATATATCCCTACACAGATGAACATTCAAGTAATGGTAGAAATGTAAATACCAACCTATTGTTTTATAACAATTTGGAATGGCTGTAAAAATGAGTTTATTTTATGGGTATTTGCTAATGTTTTAATCATTACTTCAGTGATTTGTTAATAAGTATCAGTTATATTTGACATGTTTCTTAGATTTCATTGTCCATCTTTTGATATAAGGCACTTAAAATCTAGAAAATTATGATGAAATTAGTCTACAGCATTTAATAGCTTGATATAAATATTTACAAGGGCCTGAAAATGTTCTTTTAATATATTTTTCATGAAAAGCCATCCTATATTAAATTTTGAAAGCCTCTAGTTGGCTTCAAAATCTACTCCCCACCACCTGTGCCCCAACCCCTCACACCATTGCTTTACTTTTATATTTTCTATTTAGTATATGGGACTGGAATTTTAGCTTGTTGGTGCTTTTATCTAAAAATAATATTTGTAAAATTTTAGCACTGTATATCAAAAGGAACAGGCATATTTTATTATATTTTCATATAATTGAAAAATCTTAAGACAGACCTGTTTTTTAATACTGCACACTAGATGGCAGTTTTGTCATATTCTTCTAACTTCAAACCTACTAGTAAGAGTAGAACAGGAAAGGCCATCAATGTTTAGTCTGCATTCAAAGGGTCTCTGCATGACCAGTGCAGACCCCATGGACTTCCTGGAACATATGTTAGCAATTTAGCTGCAGACATTTATTTCTTTGTTTTACTGCTTGGCTCTTTGAGAAAGTGTTGGTGCCGGGTTATGGGTTGTCTGGATCATGTCAGAGGCCATGGGGATCAAGTTCATGTGACAGGCCAGACTAAGGAAAGATGAAGTTGGAGGAGGTTGAGGAAACTGACCCTTACTTTCAACAGCAACAAGTCACTGCCTGTCTGTGGACTGGGACCAAATGCTTAGGCGTTTAAGTTTTACTCCAGCTGAACAAACAAAACACTTTGCCCATTTGGCTTTTTCATATTTCATCAATAGTAGTTCACTCAAACATTTCTCCATTTCTCAAGAACTTGCTTATCCCTCATCTTTCTCTCTTAATGCTTACTCCTATAGCCCTGTCCAGACGAAGTGACGTTGAGATCCTTGGCTACTGCATGCTGCGGTGGCTGTGTGGGAAACTTCCCTGGGAACGGAACCTGAAGGACCCTGTGGCTGTGCAGACTGCTAAAACAAAGTAAGAATTTGCAAGTATTTCATCATTTACTGCACCAGGTCTGAAGGGAAATAATATCCCAGAGAAGATTGGCATTCACCCAACATGACCACCAAAGCATATTTCTTTAATTAGAAAAATATTTTTTTAAAAACCAAACAACTAACACATAAAATCCATTAATATAATACCTATAAAAGCACATGTATTTGAATCACAATGAAAAATATAAAGTAAAATATCTATTCCTTTACGTGGTATTTTCCAAAGCTTAGATTCTAGGTGGTGGTGTTTTCAAGGAAGAGTATTTTCAAATTAGCATTGTACAAGTACGTAGAAGTATTCTGAGCTTGGTAGGATTGATACTGTGCAAAGCAACATTGTGAAATGGGATAAGAAGGGCTTATATTTTTTAAGTGAGAGCAACTTACCTCTTATTCCTGTCATGGAGGAAGTATGTTTTGTTTCTTAAGAAATAAACAAATTTTTTATATGAGCTGTTTATATGAGATAATCTTACAGCCACATAAACATTTTTAATATTCCACATTCAGTTTTTTATCACCTAGATTCTATTAGCATAAGAATTAGGTCAGACTAAGAACAGTGTGTGTTACTGTTTTACAGTTCTCTCACTGATCGGGCCTAAAAAAAGTCAACTGCATATAGCACACAATAGCCATTTTTTTCATCTTATACCAAGATACGCTCAACAGTAGTTATCCACAGATATCACAATTGAAAAAAGCAGCTAAGTTTTAAGTAGGACAAGTCACAACAGATGTGTACAAAAAGGGCAAAGGGGTAGCCAATTCGTAGAAATCAATTTTCAAATTCAGTGTGGCATCAGTTAATAGGCTAGCCTGCAGATTCAGATTAATACAGATTACATTTGTAAATACTGATCTATATTATATGAAATATTTCTCCCCTGGGAATCTTGGTCATCCTAGTCCCTTACCCAAAACTAAAACATTTATATAAGCCAATACTGGAACTACATCAGTTATTTACGGCAGTGATTGTGGTACTCATGTTAACCCTCATGTAACTGATATTTTTTGAAGTCTAGGTCAAATGAAAGCATAATAATGGACATATATAAACAGTTTTGGTATCTAGTTTTCCAAATCAGTTTACTTAATTTGAATAATATAATAAAGTAATACTGTTATTTAAAAGGCTAGCATTTTAATTCTGATGATTATATGTATATTTTTCTTTTAAGAAGACAAATATGAATTGTTATACTCCTTTATCAGTATACAGTTTATAATTCAGATAAACTGTAGGCATTTTCAAATTTCTTTTAATATATAATACATGATAATAATTTATTCAATTTGCTGAGAAAGTATAACATTTTCCCCATAAGGGCATGATTGCATATTCAACCATAACACTGTATCTCCCTTATGCCCTTTATTTTCCTGACAGGGTGATATTAGATCAATGCATTTATTGTTGCTATTCTGCCTGTGCCTGAGTTTGTGAATCACTCACTCATATCAATAATTTTAGTTGAATATTTATACAGGTTGAATATCCTTTACCTGAAATGCTTGGGACCAGAAGTGTTTCAGATTTGGGATTTTTTTGGATTTGGGAATATTTGCATTGTACTTACCGGTTGAGCATCCCCAAAACCTAAACCTGTTTAATTGTAGGACAGCATAAAACGCTGCCCAATGGAGAACAATATGAATAATTAACCCTTGTCCAATGGTAAATACCGGAGGAAAAATATCCCAAAAATTAGATACAGTGTTTTATTATGGTTTTTAGATACAAATTTGTGTCACAGAAATTATGACAAGTATCCCTACTTCTGCATTTCTACATGTACAAATTTGAGTTAAAGCATTTATATTATGCTATAATTATACATCGTTTAGTGTTGGGCTTTGGAAAACTATACCACCACAGTATAGCGCTTTGGCATGCTGAGTACTTTCAGCTAAAGCAGATTAGAAAGCCTCAGAAGCAAAGTCTCTCTGACTTTCTGCCCTCCTATCTCCCACCCTTCCTTCTCTTCCCAAGTGAGTCATAGAAACCAGAATTCCTCTTCCTCAAGACAGGTCATGGAAACCAGAACTCATCTCCCCCCAAAAAGGTTGCTCTCTCCCTTCTCCCTTGCAGGCCTTCATTGCAGAGGGGTCCTGAGAGGAAGGAATGCTACACACAGAAGCCAAGAGGCCTTGCTGGGTCTCCCTCCAACCCCACCAGTTTATTGTTACATCATACTCTATGTCCAATCACATTTCTACGTGGCTGTCCATTCTTCATGGAATCTAAGCATAAAAATAGACAATTTTCCCTGTGTCTTTAAGTCTTCATTTCTGAAGACTCCCATGTTGTGTAAAACTTTGATTAAATAAATTTGTTATGCTTTCCTCTTGTTAACCTGTCTTTTGTTATAGGAGTGTTAGCAGTGACCCTTATTATGATGGGTGAGAGAAAGTGTCACACCATTCTGCCCCTACATTAGTTTCTAGGTGATTAATATAAAATTAATCAATGGGAATTAAGAGATCTTCCTACTTCTACTGACCCATTCATTATAGGTGGGGTAACAAAAGCATTGAAAATCATAATTTCGGTGACCTACCAACATAGAATTAGAGTTTTGCTTTCTAATCAAAACAATGAATCACGGGACTGAAAACAAATTCATTGTGTTTTACTCTGTTTTAGTCTGTTGGATGAGCTCCCTGAGTCAGTGCTAAAATGGGCTCCTTCTGGAAGCAGTTGCTGTAAGTCAAATGATAACTTCTACCTTCTTTTATGATTTACAGGTCACCACATTTGTCACTCTTGTTTTGTAGCTTTTGCTTAACCTGCCCACTCCTATTCCCATCAGGGTAGGAGGAATCTCTTCAGGGTTGCAGATAGGTTGCTAGAGAAGAGAATGTTTATTTAGATCATTTTTGACAATAGAACACAAGAACCCAGTAAGAAAATAATTAGGTGGAGTTCTAGGCTTTGCTGATTGCATTTTAAAAAATATATATTTGAGAATCATGCACAGGTTTAATAGTCAATTGTATCTGGTGTTTCTAGAGTTAAGACTTTCTGTTTTTGTTTGTTAATATATTATTGAAAGAAGATAAAGTCGACCTAAGGAAAGACTACTTTCAATCAATAATTTAAAAAACCAAATCATTAAACACTTGAATGCTGTTTAGACCTGGGTTATGCTGTGACGGAATTGCCAGCAAAAATTTTTTGATTAGCAAGGACATATGATTTTGGGATTTGGAGGTATATTTCATAAATGGTTTTCTCTTTCAAGTTAGTATAGAGCTTTTTGGAATTCTTTAATGGATAATGTTATCAGTATAAAATAGTAAGTCAACTAGGAATTACCTAACTTCCTGTCATTTGTATATGTATGCCTGACACATTATTCAGCACTAATTTAACAATTGAGTTAGATTGTCTTATAGGAAAAAAGTCGGCTCCTGCTGTCAGGCTTGCTTTTGCACAGAGACAAATAAGCAGAGTGAATCTTGTTTTCTATTTACATTGAGCAATCTCAAAGTTAGTTTTTAGTTGACTTCTGAAAGTAGATACATACACTGACCGTCTCTAGCACGTCAAAGAGCATCAGTTTCTGTCTGAGAGTTGAAAAGTAGAGTTAAGTCATCTTAAATTTATGTTCACAGCCCTTCTGTGACTAGAAACCAGAACTTCCATTTGGATAGGAAGTAAAAGAGGAAGAAACAAGTTCTATTTCTTACGTCCATTTCGGAAGTGCCATAAGTCTGTCCTCATGTGACTCTTTTGCTTTCCCCTTTCTGTAGTACTTTTCTTCTGATGGAGGCCACCAAACAAGGGAGATTCTTATTTGGAGAGATGGGTTGAAAGATGAAAGTTTTGCTTTTGTACCTGCATTAAATAACTTGGTCAAAATGATAGTATTGCTTTTTGGCTCATAATCTTACTGGCATTTTTACCAAGTCTATAGTTTATGTTTTAATCAGTGGGACAGAAAGAGAGATGGGGAGATGCCATTTATTGTTTTAATTATATATCTCCCTTACCTTTCTTGTCCCTCCTATACAAAAGATAACTGTTCAATTTAGGATTAGGAAAAAAAACCTGATTCCCTGGATTGTACAAGATAAATGATTGTGGGCCATTGTATATTGTGTGATTCTTCTATTGTTAGAGATGAGTTAAGATTTGAGTTAGATGAGAAATTTGGATGGGAAAGACACCAAGTTCTCCTTTCTCAGTACAAATCATTTATTTGAGTCTGTACTATTATAAAATACATATTTCTATTTTTAAAGCACAAAATGTTGAAACTTTAATAATAAGTAATAATCTCTTAAATTAGGAGGTTGTGCTTAGGACAAACACACCATGAAAATTAAAGGAACTGATTTACAAAAGGTTTATTACTAAGGCATTTTATGAAATAAAACAGCCAAGAAGTTTGCAGCATGCATGTCTAAGTCAGTGTAATAATGGTTTCAAAAGTTTCAAGGCCGGGTGCGGTGGCTCATGCCACCACATGTAATCTCAGCACTTTGGGAGGCCGAGGCAGGAGGATTGCTTGAGGCCAGGAGTTCGAGACCAGCCTGAACAAGAGTAAGACCCCATCTCTGCAAAAAATAGGAAAATTAGCCAGGAGTGTTGGCATGTACCTCTAGTCCCAGTTATTTGAGAGTCTGAGGCAGGAGGATCACTTGAGCCCAGGAGTTTAAGGTTGCAGTGAGCTATGATGGCACTACTGCACTCTAGCCTGGACGACAGAGTGAGACCCTATGAGTCTCAAGAAAAAAAAAAAGCTTCTATGTCTTGAAATCATAGTAATGATACTTAATATTTCACTGGCTTAAAAAGCAGATGATTCAAGAATATCATAATTTCATCCTACTCAAAGCATGTTGTTTTATAGCTCTGGAAAGATGCTAGTAAATTTAAAAATGTAGTTAATATAATAAATCCAGATCTTGAAAGGCTAACATTTAAATCAGTACTACATCGTAATAGTCTAAGATTCAGGTTTATAATAATAAATTTATAAAGTAGGTGGCTCTTTTTGTTTTCTCCCTCTTCTACCTCATTGGTACCTCACTTTTCCAAACCCCAGCCCCATGAGGGCTTTGCAGCACAGCTATCAGTTGGTGGAATGCCAGGAGTTTTCTTATTGTCTTGTAACAGTGATTTGTTCCCAACATAGTCAGCTCTCTTCTCCATTTGGAACGTTCTGATAAATGGAATTGTAATACATACATAACTTGGCGTACCAATCTTCAAAGGACCAAACAACAATATTTATATTAAAATGGTAGTGAATGTCATTTTTTTTTTCATTTTGGTCATCCTTTTAGGAATTGGATTCTTCCCTCCAGGAAACATCAGTTATAAATGTGGTGATAAAGCAATAGCAGTTGCTAGTTAACAGAGATGTGGTTGACTGAATGCTAGATAACAGAATTTTATATATCTCATAAATTAGAGAGGAAAATAGTAGGTTGCATAATTGCTATAATGTCTAGGAAAAAAAAAAGTCCAGAGACAAGAGTTCTCGTATTAACCACATTAGTTTCATATTCCTGGAACATAGTTCTTGACTCAATGTTGTAAAATGGTTACTCTAACTTTAATAGGGAGAAAGGAATGATGACTATTCCTTTTGGAATTTTTCCCTATAGGGAGTGAAACCCAGTGCCTCTGCAATTCTCCTTTTGAATGGAGGTAGGCCTGGAGGGGAAGTGAAGGATTAGGAAATCACTTCTGCCAACCCATGAAGCTTCCCAGATTTTTCCACCTTGGGATATAAACAACTAAGTGAGAAAATAAGAGGTACTTGTATTGGGGTCACTATTAAGTTTTAGAAGGGAAAAGGCATATCTAAACACATCTATGAACAAATGAAAACACGCCAGTTTCTGAACAGTATTTAGTATTATCACTACTATCCCAATATTAGATTGTACCTCCGCCTCAAACAAAAATGCAAACTATGAACATTTTAATGCAGCTATGTTTGTAACTTTTGGTTACTAATTCTACTTGTATTTAAAAGTTGGTAGTTCATAACTTTTTTTGGAGAAGTGAGATTACTATGTAATTCTAGGGAAACATTTCTTTAAGTTAGAGAAAAAAACAAAAGGTGGCAACTCCTTATGCTACTGGTCTAAAATCGAGAAGTCTGTGCTGAATGCACCAGGCTAGCTGGGTATGGAGGACTTGAGGGACGTTTCATGCATTCTAAAATCAATCATGGTTAGCAATATGGAATTCAAGGTCATTTCTAAATAATACTGTTATAATCCCCAAATTAAAGCCTTAATTAAAACTTGCAATAATTTTTTTCCTTTGAAGTAAGGAGGTTTATAATAAGTAACACTTGTTTTTAACTGATTTTTTAAAGTTCAACATAGAAAGTATGAAGCATGTATAGTCTATTATATTTATGTAATCCTTAATAGCACCTCATAAATCAAAATCACTAACTATAATTATTAAAATTTGCTTCTCTCATAAGATTAGTGAATTGTAAACATATCAACAAAGATATGTAAAAGAATTACCAGTTTGTCCCATCTTGTTAAATCTGTAGGTCAGTATATTTCAGTCACTTTTGAGTATCATTTAAAAAGTTCTTTTCATTAAATTGTTCATTTTTAGTTTCTTCTGGATGTGTGTGTGTGTGTGTGTGTGTGTGTGTGTGTGTAAATGTTTAAGAGAAAAAGGTTTTGAGATTATTGGAATCTTGACAATTCTTGCCAATTATGAATGAAGTATAAAAATTTTAATATTTCACAGGTGAAATCGCCCAATTCTTGGAAAGTGCTTATCGTTTAGCATATGATGAAAAGCCAAACTATCAAGTGCTCAAGAAAATTCTGAACCCAGGTGCAATACCTTTAGGACCACTGGAATTTTCCACTAAAGGACAGAGTATAAATGTATATACTCCAAACAATCAAAAAGTAAGTACTGTGATCCCTGGGATCCTTTGATTATTTACTTCTATGACGCTTGGCCTCAAAATGAATCTGACAACGAAATTTTTTGTTCCTTATATTTAATTCCTATTTCCCCTAATTCAGCACCAAGAAAGTTTATTGAAAGTTCTTTAGACCTATCGTCTCTTAGAGAAAAATAATCATAGAGATCTGACTAGGGTAAGGTTAAAGGCTAATGCGACTTTATTCATGAAGGCCTTTATTTTTTTTTTCAGTTCTCTTCAGGCATTGTCCTCTGTTTTTGCCTACCAGTTTGGCCATGATTTGATGGTGATAATAGTCTTAGATTTAACCAGATTATTATTATGCCCTGGTATTTCAATATATGAAAACAATTCTTTAGGAAAAGAAGAGCTATCATTTTTTTAAAGTTACACCTCCTTCTTTACTCTGCTGTCTTCCAACAAACTCCCTCACATTGACTGAAAAACAAAAAGATAGGAATCAGAACTTAAAACAATACAAAAGAATTAGAACTTCAAACGTTTTTAAGAGGGTGGCAGAAATCTGAGACCGCTGTTAGCAACATCACTGGACAGACAACTAACTGTCTGTTTCTTCCTTGACACTGTCCATATGCAAAAAAAAAAAAGTGTGGAGGGCATTTTTTCCCTTATATGTGTACAATAAGGTAGGGTCAGGATGCCATTCATTTTTAATATTCTTTATGAACTTTGGATCATCACAAGTGTTCATGAGCCAAGAATGCAGGATGCAAACTAATGTGACTGATAGGCTGCTAGATGAATGGTGAGTCAAGTATCAGTGCACAGATGGTTCTGATTTGCTGAATTTTGTAGCTGTTGCAACTGAAGACATAAAATATCCTTCTAGTCATAAATTAGCTCTTTGGAAGCAAAACCTTGGCACCAGAGCTTTACAACCTTCAATTAGTAGGAAAAGAAGTATTTGAATGACTGTGGTATTGACATCTGTAGGCCTGCATAGTAATCATTCCTAATAGAAGAGAATATCTGTTTGAGGAGGTTTTGCATGGCTAATTAACTACCAGTGAGAATATGTAATTTTTTCATGATCTCCTGATTGTCACCTTTCTCTCATGATACAATTACATTTTATTGTAGTAAGTGCCTCACAAACCAATTGTCAGCACTATTTACGTATTGCAGAAGGCAGAACAAAAGTTCATGTTTAATAAAAAGCCACTGGATTTTGATCTTGGTAATTACTAGACTTATTTTAACAGTTTTATTTGACTTTTGTGTTTTTATCACTTTTGCAACAAAACAAAGAGCCATTTCGTTGACATAGTTTTTCCCCTGCAATAATGGTCACCACTTAATCTACACTAATTTAAGTAGTTTTTTTTCCCTTTTTTGTAGTTTTTCAGTTTCATAAACTTAATTGAAATATAAAAGAAGCCATTTTAAAAACCGATAGCTGTATCCTCTGATATAAAATTCTAATTATTATCCACCAGAATTTTCAGTTTCATCAAATTCAAAGGGTGTTTGTTGTGAAACTATTTTTATATGCAGAGAAAACAACATAAAACATTTTTTCCAATGAGCCTCCATCAAAAATATTTTATTCCTTTTGATTAGAGCATTTTGATTGTGAGTAAAAAGAAAACACTTAAGAATAATATGGCTTCTTAAGACTTTTAATTTCTGTTAACAGTGTGATCAGCTTGAATATATAGACAGTAAGATAATGTGGGGACATATATCACAGCAGATTGATATTTATTAACGACTTTATTTCTCTAGTATTTTTAAGTGCACAAATATATTTAATAATGAT
>NW_012138080.1:854439-881100 GCF_000956105.1 Propithecus coquereli
AAAAAGGTATTTTTCCAATTCCGGATTTCACTAGACATCATAAATTGTTCCCTGTAAACTGAGTCTTCCTCTTGAAGTTTTTGAATACTGTTACTGATTGAAAATGAATTTTTGTCAAGATAGTAGATATATTGATTTTTTTCTTGACAAACAAATCTTTTGGGGTATTTGCCTGAATCGGAATGATGGTATGGATAGCTGAAGTCACTCGTGAATAGTTCTGAGGACTCTTGACGTAGCAATATCGATCAAATTAGAAGACATTCTCATCAGGACCACCAGAGTCTATTTATGCCACCCAGTGGGATTTAGTATCCAAAATTCACTAGAAGAAACCATATTTTAGTAAGAATGCTTACTGAGGTGAGCTAAAGCTCTAGAATTTCCAGATGAGAATGTTAAAGCTTCGTTGTAAATTAGCATTATTGAAGGCCCCAATTCAACCCTTGAATAAGCTATTTTTCAAGAGCTAGTGGATCCTTTTTTATCAGTTTATAATGTCTCCTCCTTATTATGGTACTTGAATCCATGTTATTATAGTGTAGACACTGGGCATAATGAGCCCACTCATCCTTACTAAATACCTTATGTGTAGGCAAAGCAGTAGCTGTGGGTAAGAGCTAAAATGTTCAAGCTAGCCTACATTTCAGACAGTAAAAGTTTATTCCTTCATTCACCCTAAATCTGAGGTTCCTACAGCAAATCCAGGGGTGAATATATTACTATTGGCAGTAATAATATTTGTATAGAGTTTAACAGTTTACAAAATTCTTTCCTGAGTTTTAATTCTCAAAATAATTCTGTGAACTTCTCTTCATGTTTATTTTCTACATATGAGGAAAGTAGAATACAAGTTCTCAATTAGAAGCATATTTTTGGTTTATTAATTTTTAGGAGTCCAAAAGTATTCCTGATTTTATAGAACAGTGTGAAGTGCCAATGGAAAATTAAATAAAAACTACCTCATTTGAATAGCTTCTCTCTTGAAAATGACACATATTTGGATAGTAGTATCCTTCCATTTGATTATGTGGGATGCCTGGGGTATGTTCTGTATTTACTTTTATATCTCTGAGAAAAAGAAAGTTTCAGTGTTCACAATTACAAATTTAACTTTCTCACCCTACTTCACTCTTACCATTTTAGAAGTTTCCTCAGAAATAGAAATTTTCCATAAATTGATATTATTTTGTTTATTAGCTACAAGTGTCCATGGCAGTGCAACCTAACCATGCAGCCAACTAACAGCATATCTAGGAGGCATAATCTCTTCTAGGAAGTCTCACAGAGGACTGAATATATTATACCAAATTTTGTTTATACTTCAGAGGTTTCCAGGACAAAAAACTTATATATTGAGTTCATAGCATATAAGAGGCACTAAAAATCTCAATAATATCTTAACTAAAAAATAAAACTACCATATCCAAAAATCCCACTTCTGGGTATACATCCAAGGGAAATGAAATCAGCATGTCAAAGAGATATCTGTACCCCCATGTTCATTGCAGCATTATTCACAGCAGATAAGATATGGAAACAACACAACCTAAGTGTCTGTTGGGTGAATGGATAAAAAAAATGTGAAGTGTACACACACACACACACACACACACACACACACACACAATGGAATATTATTTAGCCATAAAAAGAGGGAAATCCTGCCATTTACAACAACATGAATGAATCTGGAGGACATTCTACTAAGTGAAATAAGCCAGACACAGAAAGACAAATACTGTATAATCGTCCTTATATGTGGAATCTAAAAAAGTTGAACTCATGGAAAGCAGAGAGTAGAACAGTAGTTGCCAGGGGATGAGAATTGGGGGAAATGGGGAGATGTTAGTCAAAGTGTTACCAGCCTCCAAGTGGAGGATTTTACAAGTTCTTGGTGTTCTTGGGGAAAAGAATTTCAGGATGCACTATGTAAGCCAAGCAGGTGACAGTTTTTATTTAAAACGAAAGTATGCTTTCCAGGAGGAAAGTGGGCAAGTTTAAAAGACAGCAGCCGCACTGAAAGGAAGTGGTTTTAGATCTTTTGAAGTCTTACTAATTGAGGGGAGGAATATTCAAGGCCAAGGGGTTGGCTTTTACTAAGAATTTGGGTAGTAATTCCAAGAATTGGGTTCCCTCCCATTTCCGTACTTTATATGGTTGTCTTGGAACCGTCAGGGTGATTTCAAGGGTGAACAAATTTTAACATTACAATGTAAATGATATTGTAATTAGCCAAAGTTCACGTAAGGTGGCAGAGATAGCTGATAAGCTAGTCAAAGCCAGTTTTTGCCTGCGGTTATCAGCCCCTCTAGTTAGCTTCTGCTCAAGAGTTGTTTATTTTAACACCTGTACCCGATCTGCAAGTCCCTGCATCTGGTCTCAGCCCTGTCTCCCAGTTTTCTACTCTGACAAAAGGGTACAAACTTTCAGTTATAAGATAAGTTCTGGGGATCTAATGTACAACATAGGGACTATAGTTAATAATACTATATTATATTCTTGAAATCTGCTAAGAGGGTAGATTTTCAGTGTTCTTACCACATACCAAAAAGTGGTGACTATGTGAGGTGATGAATATTTTGATTAACTTGATTATGGTAATCACTTTACAATGTATACATGTATCAAAACATCATGTTGTACACCTTAAATATATACAATTTATATTTGTCAATTATTTCTCAATAAAGCAGGAGAGAAAAGATCTCAACTAATCCTCTATGACATAGAACACATTTTCACAATGATTGGTAAGCCAGTATCTTAGTAGGATGAAACTATGCAACAACCTTGGAAAACCCTTTGTTTCACACTAATGATATGATGTACATTTATTACCAAGATGACTTCAGTGGAAGAGTAACTCAGATGATGGCTACGCATCAATTTTCCCAGTAGTTTGGGAGGGTTGAGTGGTAGAAATAAAGAGTCCCTGCATGATTAGGAAACATTTCCAATTTGCAGGTTACTGAAAGGCAGTAGTTTTGCCATCCTTCGATAAGCTGGCATCCTAGAGGAGGGTCAAATAAAGAATGGTGTTGTGACAACTTAGACCTAACCACAAAACACCAGCATATTTTAAAGAGAAGGAGTGAACACACTTGGCAATAGAAGCTAAAAATTGAGAGACTACCAATTAAGGCTCTGGTCGCCCAGCCAATGTAATTCATTCTCTGTTTTGGCACTGGCTACTCCATTATTTCTCCTTGTGCTGTTCCTGTATTCTGCTCCCTATTTAACCCACGAAAAAGGGTGATGGCACTACAGCTGCTGTAAACATGAAGCTGCTGAACAAATACTTCCCATAAGGACCTTCACTGTAGCTTTCAATCTTCCACCTGTATTGTGGGATCTGCCCTTCTATTTCCCTGTCTACTTCAAGGTTATTGAGAGTCAGTCATCCCCTAGCTATCACCATGGTGTGAAAAAGAAACGTTAGAGACTGCAAGCTTGTTGTAGAACTTAACCTCCGGTACTGGTACACAATATTAGATGGCATGAACTGTTATTCATCTTGCTCAAAGGTTAAACTACCTGCACAAAAAAGTAAGCAACATCACAAGCTCCTTTTATACTTTCACAGTAATTAGGTTCTGTTTAATGATAGATAACTAAGATTTTAATTAATGAGAATTTAAACTACAAAGATGTACTGGATCCACTCCCAGCAAAGGTTAATAATAAATTCATGTGCAGTTTTAAAATGTGACAATTTTCTGTAAAAATGCCATTTTCAGTAAGCAAGTTATCTGTAGAGATAATTTCTAAAGAGTGCATAACAGTGACACTAATTTTAATTGGTCTTGTCCCATTGATGAGAAAGGGTCTGGATCTTGCCAACTACTATATTTTTTTCTATAACGTCCATTTGCTGCTTTCCTCTTTATTTCCTTCTTTTTTAAAGGTTGGCAAGTTTAGAATTTTCAAGAATCTGGACACGAATGCATTTTTATAAAGAAATGTCAAAAGTTTTCCATTATACATTATTACTCCCTGTACCAACAGGTTGATTCACAAAAGGCTGCAACAAAGCAAGTCAATCAGATGCAAACTAGGTTAACAGAAAAAAAAGTCCACAGTGAGAGAAGTGCTGAGTCCTGTGCAACACAGAGAAAAGTGCAAAAGGAGGAGAAGCTCATTGGACTGATGAAGAATGAAGCAGCTCAGGTGAGAGGGGCTGTTGGGTTTTTTTCCCCTTAATGTTACATTACAATATGCCTTTTGGGAATAAAGACATCTTATTTTCTCCTGAGGGCCAAGGTTGTATGGTTTTGTTAAATGAGAAGAGACAGAACATCCTAGCCTGCTGAAAAATCAAAAGCCGCCAACACCAGTTATCACAGAAACAGAACAGCAGTGAGCACATTTGCATACAGATCTGATTTCTTTCTTTATCCTAAGAATGTAATGAAGTACACTTAAATTTCTTATGCCATCTATGATCCATTAGGGACTCTTAACATATTGTATACTTTTACATTGGTTCCTCAAGTCGAACCCTTATAATTAAATATAAGTGAAGTGTTTCCCTGTCAATATGGTTGTATTTTAAAATGATGTATTTTTTACATCATTCAGTCATTTGCGTAGATAGTGACTCACCTTTAGCAGATGACTCATTCAAGCAACAGCAAAAGTCCTTCCTAATCTAACCTTTTTTGACAAGAAGGAGAAGCATACAATGTATTTATGTCTGTAATGAAAAAATATTAAATTTTGTCAAAATGTCCAACATTTTATGTGATTTATACACTAGTATTTTCCCCAAATGATTTGAAGTAGTTTACCCTATGAAACAGGATAATTTAATACCCCACCTTGTATACCCTACCTCCAAGAAAAATTGATATATCAGGCAGCTGGGATGTTAATCACTAAACTGAGCACTGAATTTGGCTCTGAACTTCTTGGCAGCCAAGGCAAAAATTAGAAGCATAGTAGTTATACATTCCTCATCCAACCAGCAAGCATACAAGTTTATCCAGAGAGAGATATGCTTTTCTCAGTATTATTAGGAATCTTTTACATTTATTCTGGTATAAAATAGTAGCATTATTTGTAGGTTTATTTTAAATTTATATAAAGGAATCTGTTTCAAATGGGTATATTTTATAGTTCCCATTTATAAAATTAAAGACAAATATTGCTTGGTGATACAATTTAAGATTCTAAATCTCTCTAATCTAGAGATTCTTCCTCAACTATTACTGTGTACCAGAATCACCTGGCATACAGAAGTAGGGAGGTATTATAAAAATACTGATGCCTACGTTTCAAGCAAAAAATGGATTTATTTTGGCTGAGGTGACAATGGGGTATGGATGTGTAGATTTATCACTCCAGAAAGTCCTTTGTTTCTTTCCCGGGTCAGCCCCCTTCCCCTGGAGGCAACCACTGTTCCGACATTCTGATTTTCATTGCTAGATTACTTTTGCCTCCTCTAGAATTTCATATACATGTGGTCATACAGTATGCATTCTTCTGTATCTGGCTTCTTTCACTCAGCTTATTTTTATTTATTTATTTATTTTTTGAGATTTATCTGTATTCATGCATGTATCAGTGACTTGTTCTTTTTCATTGCTGAGTAATACTCCACTGTATAACCACATCGTAATTCATGTGTCCATTCTCCTGTTAATGGACATCTGAGCTGCTCCTGTTTTCTGGCCACCAGGAATATAGTTACTATGAACATTCTGGCACAAATCTTTCTATGGGCATGTTTCATTTCTCCCGAGACATGGACTTGTTGGGTCATAGGGCAGCTGACGTATAGTTCTTGAAAGTGACTCCCACCAGTAATGTACAAGAGTTCTGGCCATTCTGCTTCTTCCTCAATATTTGGTGTTATCAATCTTTTTACTTTTAACCATTCAAACATGTGCATTAGTACCTTATTATGGTTCCAATTGTCATTTACCTCACATCTAATAATTTTGAGCACTTTTGCATGTGTTTACTAGCCGTTCATATATCTTCTTTTATAAAGTGTCTTTTCAAGTGTTCTGACCAATTTTATTTAGATATTTGTCTTTTTACTATAAAGCTGTGGGAGTCCTTTATATAGTCCACATAAAACCCTCCTGTCAGATATCTGTATTATAGATATCCTCTCCTAGTATGTAGCCTGCCTATTCATTTACTTAATAGTGTCTTCACATGAGCAGAAGCTTTTTATATTATTCATTACTTTTATTTGAAGTTTATCAGTTTTTTTCCTTTAATAATTTTTTTGAATTTTTCCGGTAAAGAAACCTAAGAAACCTTTGCCTACCTCAAAGTCACTAAGTTCTTTTGCTATATATTCTTATAGAATGCTTATAGTTTTAGCTTTCATTGCTGGGTCTATGAGACAAGATCAATTTTTGTGTACGGTGTGAGGTAGGGGTTGAGGTTCATTCTTTCCCATATAGCTAGCCAGTTCCGTATAGCTTTATATTGCAGCATCATTTGTTGAAAAGATTTTCCTTTTCCTAATTGAGTTTCCTTAGAGCCTTTTTCAAAAGTCAGATAGCCATGTAAGTGTGGGCCTATTTCTAGACTCTATTTTCTTCCATTTGTTTCTTTTTACACCACCACCACACTGCAATTACTGTAGCTTTACAGCAAGTTTTGAAATTAGAAGTGTAAGTCCTTCAGTCCTTTTCTTTTCTTTCAAAAATGCCTTGGCCATTTTAGGTACTGGTCTCCTCCATAAGATTTAAGAACCAGCTTGTCGATTTCCACCATAATGGGCCTTGGATTGGTAATACGTTCAGTGTAAAGATCAGATTAGTGAGAACTGGGATCCCAGCAATGTGCCCTCCAGTGCATGAAACTGGTACTTCTCTCCATTTATGTAGATAGCCTTTAATTTCTCTCAACAATGTTTTATAGTTTTTAGTGTAGACATCTTATACATCTTCCATTAAAATTATCTCTAAATGTTTTTTGTACCTATTATTTTTTAAAATTTCATATTCTAGTTATTTGTTGCTGGTAGATAGAAATATAATTGATTTTGTATATTGACCTTTTGTCTTGGACCTTCCTAAATTCACTTATTAGTTCTAGTAAGTTTTTTTTTTTTTTAAATAGATTCTTAGGATTTTCTACATAGTTAATCATGTTTTTTGTGAGACAGGTTTACCTCTTCCTTTCCAACATGTATGCCTTTCATTTTGTTATATTATTACACCTGCTAAGATTTCTAGTACTACATTGAATAGAAATTGTGAGAGTGGCCTTCCTTGCCTTGCTCCTGATCTTAGGGGGAAAGCAGTTTTTCTTTCACCGTTGAGTTAGCTGTGGATTTTTCCTAAATGTTCTTTATCAGGTTGAGGAAATTTTGTCATATTTGTTGAAAAATGAATTCAAGTAATCAATGAGCATTGAGATCTCTTGAGAGATCATATGAACATATGATTTTTTCTCCTTTACTAGTGTGATGAATTACATTGATTTTTGAATGTTAAATCAACCTTTCATTTGTAGGATAAACCCCATTTAGTCATGATATGTTAATCTGCTGAATTCGCTTTGCTGAATTCCAACTCAAATCCTGCTGAATTTTAATTCTATGAAGGATTTTTATATCTATATTGAGGAGAGATATTGGTTTGTAATTTTCTTTTCTCACAACATTCTTGTATGGTTGTTTTCAGGGTCATTATGAGTTGGAAGTGTTCCCTCTGTTTTCAGAAAATGTTTTGTTAAGATCTGTCTTTCTCAAATGTTGGATAGAATTTAGCAAGAAAACCATCTGGGCGGAGAGTTTTGTGGGGAAAAATTTTAATTATGAATTTACTTTCTGTAACAGATGAAGTGATCATTACGTTTCTTTTTCTTCTTGTGTCAGTTTTGGTAATTTGCATTCTTTAAGGAATTTGTCCCTCTCATCTAAGTTGTCAAATTTATCAGCACTGAGTTAGGATATTCTCTTATTATCTCTTTAAGAACTCTCATATCTGTACTAATGTCCCTTCTTTCATTCCTGATAATGGTAACTTTTGGTTTCTTTCTTTTCTTTTTTTTTTTTTTGATAGCCTAGGTAAAGGCTTATTGTTTTCATTAATCTTCATAAGGACTAACATTTGGGTTTTCTTTTCTTTTTTTTTAATTCACTGTTGTTTCCTATTTCACTAATTCTTTATCATATCCTTCCTTCTACTTATTTGGGTTTAGTTTATTCTTCAAGATTCATAAAGTGAAAGCTTAAATCATTGATTTTAAGCCTTTTTTCTTTTATAAACTATATACTTAAAGCTATACATTTTTAAGCTGTGCTTTAGCTGTATTCCACAAATTTTGATATGTTGTGTTTTCATTATTGTTCAGTTGAATATATTTTCTAATTTCCCTTGACTTATTCTTTGATCCATGGATTGTTTAGAACTATGTTATTTAATTCCTAAATATTTTTGAGATTTGCTTGGTATCTTTTTGGTATTCATTTCCAATCTAGTTTTGGTGTCATCAGAACATGTTCTCTATTATTCCAGTCCTTTAAAATTTATTGAAACTTATTTTATCCCTCAGCAGAAGGCCTAGTTTGTTGAATGTTGCTTGTATACTTTTAAAGAATTGTATATTCTGAAGCTTGGGGGTGTGCTGTTCTTTAAATGTTAATTAGGTTAAATTGATAGTGTTGTTCAGGTCTTCTATATCGTCACGTTTTTGTTTTATTCTGTCCTTTTGTTTCTTATTTAATGACAAAAGAATATTAAAATATCAACTGTAATTGTAAATTTGTCCATTTCTCCCTTAGTTCTATAAGTTTTTACTCAGTGGATTTTGATGCTGTGTTAATTAGATGCGTACAGATTTAGGACTGATGTTTTCTTGGTGAACTGTCCTGTTTATCATTATGAAACATTTTTCTTTCTATCTGTTCAGTACTCTTTGACTTGAATTCTACTTTAACAATTCCAACCTTCCTATGATTAGTATTTATATGTTGTATCCTTTTCTATTTAATCCATCTGTCTTTATATGTATTTTTGTAAATAGTATATAGTTGTCTCACTTTTTTATAAATCTGACAAACACTACCTTTTCATCGCTCTGTTTACATTTAATGTTATTATTGATATAGTTGAGTTTAATCTACCATTTTGCTATTTGTTTCCTATTGTTCCATTTGTTGTTTGTCACATTTTACCTCCTTTCTGCTTTATTTTGGACTGAGAATTTCTCTCTACTTTCTTGGCTTTTTAAAACTATACTTCTTTGGGTTTATTGTTTCTATAGTGGTTACTGTAGAGGAGGGGCTCAGCTCTATGGCCTATAGGCCAAATTCAGCCAACCACCTATTTTTGTTTTGTTATTTCAAAATACTAAGGATGTAAAATGTTTTGGTTACATGGATACCTTGTATAATACTTAAGTCGAGACTTTTAATGTGCCCATCACTATAGTGGTGTTCATTGTACCTGATAGTTTTGACCCCTCATCCCCTTCTTACCCCGCTTCTTGGTTTCCATCGTCCTTTATATCTCTTTATGCCCGTGTGTACCTATCATTTAGCTCCCCATTATTAGTGAGTACATGTGGTGTTTGTTTTTCCATTCCTGAGATACTTCACCTGGGATAATGGAATCCATTTCTCTCCAAGATGCTGCCAATGATATTATTTCATTCCTTTCTATGGCTAAGTAGTACTCCATGGTATATATATACCACATTTTCTTTATCCACTCATAAACTGATGGGCACTTAGGTTGATTCCACATCTTTTCAACTGTGAATTATGCTGCAATAAACATTTGAGTGCACGTGTCTTTTTTATAAAATGACATCTTTTCCTTTGGATAGATGCCCAGTAGTCGGATTGCTGGAACAAATGATAAGTTTACATTTATTTCTTTGAGAAATCTCCATGCTGTTTTCCATAGAGGTTGTATTAATTTGCAGTCTCACCATCAGTATGTAAGCTTTCCTTTCTTTCTGCATCCATGCCAGCATCTATACTTTTTTGTCTTTTTAATAATGACCATTCTGACAGGGGTGAGGTGATATCTCATTGTTGTTTTAATTTGCATTTCCTTGATGATTAGTGTAGTTGAACATTTTTTCATATGTTTGTTGGCTATTTGTCTATTGGATGTATAGCTTTCAAATATTTTCTCCAATTCTGTAGGTTGCCTACTTAACTCCGTTGATTACATCCTTTGCTGTGCAGAAGCTTTTTAATTTTATTGTCGCATTTATTTATTTTTGTTGCCGCTGTATTTGCCTTTAGGCTCTTAGTCATAAATTCTTTTCCTAGGCCAATGTTTATAAGAGTTTTTCCTACTTTTTCTTCTAGGATGTTTACAGTTTCATGCCTTACATTTAAGTCTTTTATCCATCAGTTTTAATGTCTTTTATCAATTGTAATGTTTCCTTTTTTATTTCTGATTGAGCTTACTTGAGTCCTTTCTCTTCTGTTTCCGGTTAATCTGGCTAGTGGTCTATTGAGTTTATCTTTTCAAAGAATCAACTTTTTCTTTCATTGATCCTTTGTATTGTTTTTTGGTTTCCATTTCATTTATTTCTGCTCTTACCCTTGTTATTTCTTCTGTCCCATGTGCTGATGAGAATTCTACAGTTTTTGGGTAGAATGTTCTGTAAATGTTTGTTAGTTCCATTTGTTCTAGAATTCCATTTAAGTCCAGTGTTTCTTTATTGATTTTCTGTGCAGTTTTGTCAGTGGGGTGTTTAAGTCCCTAGCAATTATGATGCTATTGTTTATTTCTTTGCTTAGATCTAGTAGAATTTGCTTTATGAATCTGGGGGGTTCATATATATTTAGGATTGTTATTTCTTCTTGTTGAATCGCTCCCTTTACCATTATATAATGACTGTCTTTGTCTTTTTTTTATCATTGTTGATTTAAAGTCTATTTTATCTGTTATGAAAATGGCTATACCTGCTCACTTTTGGTTTCTATTTGTGTGGAGTATTTTTATCCATCCTTGTATCTTGAGTCTGTGAAAGTCCTTGTGGATTAGATGTGTTTCTTAGAGACAGCATTTATTTGGCTTATGTTTTTTCATCCATTCCGTGTCTTTTAAGTGGGGCATCAAGATTATTTGCCCTCAGTGTTATTATTGATATGTAGGATACTGTTCTGTTCATCATGTTGGATGATAGATACCTTGTTGTTTTGTTTTCCCTCTTTTGCTATTGCTTCATAAGATCTTTGAGCTTTAGCTTTTAGATGTTTTACATTGGTATCTATTGTGCTGTTTCATGTATAATGCACTTTGGAGTATTTCCTGTAGGGCTGGCCTAGTATTGACAAATTCCTTTAGTGTTTGCTTTTCTGGAAAAGTCTTTATTTCTTCATCATTTATGAACCTTAGTTTTGCAGGATATAGAATTCTTGGCTAGCAGTTGTTCTGTATAAGAAGACTAAAAATGAGGCCTCAATCCCTTCTGGTATGTAAGGTCTCTCTGAAAAATCTGCAGTTAGACTGATGGGTTTTCCTTTGTAGGTTAGTTGTTGCTTTTGTCTTGCAGCTTGTAGAATTTTCTCATTCAGCTTGACTTTGGCCATGTTGATGACTATGTGTCTCAGAGATGTCCTGTTTGCTGTGAATTTTCCTGGTGTTCAGTAACCATCTTATATCTGGGTGTCTGAATCTTTGGTGATACCAGGGAAGTTTTCCTCAATAATTCCCCTGAATAGGTTTTCCATGCTTTTTGCTTTTGCTTTTTATCCCTCAGAAATACCTATAATTCGTATATTGGCTCATTTCACATAGGCCCATATCTCTCTGAGAGATTATTCATTCTTCTTTATTCTTCTTTCTACATCTTTGACTGACTGGGATAGTTTGAAAGCCTTGTCTTCAGGCTCTGAGATTATTTCTTCTGTTTGGTCTAGCCTGTTGTTGAAGCTTTCTGCTATATTTTGAAGTTCCCTAAATGACTCTTCATTTCTTTGAGTTCTGTTATATTCTTTCTTACATTGTCTAGCACTTTAGAGACTTTTTCATTTTTTTATTGATGTCTTGAAATATTTTTTTGCTTCTTTGTGTTGGTTTTCAATTTTCTCTTCAGTGTCATTCATCTTATTTACCATCCATATTCTGAATTCCATTTATGACATTTCGACAGTTTCTTTTTGGTTGGAGTCTGTTGCTGTAGATCTGTTGTGATCCTTTAAGGGTGTCAGACTGGTTTGTTTTTTTTCATTTTGCCAGAGTTCTTTTGCTGTTTTCATCTCATCTGAAAGCTCTTCTTTCAGCTCAGGGCAGATAGGTTTCCAGCACAACTGTTCTTTGCTGAGGACTCTCCTACTCAGTGAGAAGGAGAGGTCCATAGATGGCGCTTTGGGGACCTATTCCAGGAGAGTGACTGGCATTGGAAGGTGGATGCACTGACAGCCTGTAATGCAGCTGTTCTGTGTTGCCTCATTCTCCTGTGATTGTCATAGTCCACGTCGGTGCTGGATGAACTCTAAGCATAGTGGTTTCTTATTCTCCAGGGTGTTATTGAAAACGCAGGCAGGGGCTGAGCAAGTCCCACTCCATGGAAACTGGCATTGTGGGATATTGCTCAGCCTGGGTCTCCCTACAGTGGTGGCAGTGGCAGCTTGGCAAGGCTATCTAAGCAGTGATCTTGGGTGTCAGGGCTTCAGGCATTCGCTGCAGGGTCCAGGTACGATGGTGGCTTGTGGCTAGCAGGTACCTAACAAAGCATTCGGCCAAGGGGTCAATTCCCACGAGGCAGTGGGTGGGAACCCCCAGGGCGGGGCTATGGGGACCAGCAGCACTGGAGATTCAATGGCGGGGGCTGCAGGGCCTGGTGGTATGGGAGCCTCAGGGGTGGGGCCCCTCTTTCATGTGAGGGGAAAGGGTGCTCAGCCCCCTGTCATGGGCAAGCAAGAACATCTGCTCTCCCTGCTCCCTCCCTAGGTGATGCAGAGTTTCTGTAGCAAAGCTGAGCCCTATGTAGACCAGGCACTCTGGACCCGAGAGCTCAGAATGGCATCTTCTGCAGTGATCTGGGAACAGAGGTCACCAGGCTCCTGCTGTGCCCACTCTCCAGTGCAATGTCGCTGTACAGACTCCAGGCAGCTCCCTGATCAGTACGAAGGTCTGCAGCAGTGGTGGGAGCCCCCTTATAGCTTGGGCCGCAGTACTCACAGGGGAGCGTGGAATGCCAGGGTTCTCTCCTTCTGTTCTTCCCCATGTGTGGATGTCTCCCTCAGATACCTTCCGGTCTTGCTGAGTGAATCACCTCATCATCTTCTCCTTCTTTCTGATTGTCCTCTGTCACTTCTCTGATGATTTGTAATGCTGTGTCCAAGAAGGGCCATTCCTAGGTGGAGGTCCACCTGCAACTTTCTGTTTTCCCCTGGACAGCAGAGTGTGTGGGCTGCTTCTAATCCACTATCTTGCTGGGTAGCCCCCAACCACCTATTTTTGTAAATATTTTTATTGAACAAATCCACACTCATTTTCTTACATATTGTCTATGACTACTTTTGTGGTATAGTGGCAGAGCTGAATAATTGCAACAGAGACTGTATGGTCCAGAAAGCCTAAATTATTTACTATGAGGCCTTTTACAGAAAATGTTTGCAAATCCTTGCTCAGAGTAACTCTAATAGAAATATAATGTGAGCCACATATGCAATTTTAAATCTTCTAGTACCTACATTTTAACAAGTAAAAACAAGTAGATTTTATTTTAATAACATACTCTAATTAAACTAATATCTAAAATGTTGTAATCATTATAAAAATTACTGAGATATATTACATTTTTTCTAAGAAGTCTTCAAAATTTTGTGTCTATTTTATACAGTTCATCTCAGTTCCAACTAGCCATATTTCAAGTGTTCAAGTCACATTAGACATCACAGCTCTAGAAGTTACAATGTACACCTTTAACTCAACAGATCACAATCTACCTTGACTTAATATATCACTTAACATATAAAATAAGAACCTTACAAAATTATACTTCCATTCACCCCCATCCTTTGTGCTACTATACAGTTTGCTTTTACGTGTGTAATAAATTCTATGATATATTGGTATTGTTGCTTTGAGGAATCATTTTTCTTTTAAGGAAATTAAGAAAGGAAGAAGAAAAAATAGCCCAATATTCACTATTTCTTGAATTCTTTATATCTTCAATAGATCTGAGTTTACATTTGATATCATTTTCCACCAACCTAAAGAAATTCCTTTAACATTTATTGTAGTGTAACTTTCCTGGAAACCAATTCTTTCACCTCTTGTCTGTCTGAAAATATCTTTATTTCACCTTTACTCTTTTTTTGTTGAGGGGAGATCTAGGTCTCTATTTTATTTCTGCATTTATTTTTGAACATTTTACTTTGAAGTAATTGTAGACTTGGAAATTTTAAAAACAATACAGAGAGCTTGCATGTATCCTTCACCCAGCTTTCCCCAATGAAAACATTTTATGTAACCATAGTATAATTTTCAAAAGCAGGAAACTGACATTGGAATACTACCATAAAATACAAACCTTATTCAGATATCACCAGTTTTTACATACACTCATGCATGCACCACGTTCACCCTATAGATCTGTTCCATGAGCACAAAGAAATCCCTTATGCTGCTTTATACTGACACCTTCTTCCCAATCCTAAACCCTGGAAAGCATTGGTTTGTTCTGCATCACTGTAATTTTGTCATTTTGAGAATGCCATAAAAATCAAATCATATAATATACAACTTGTTGAGATTGGCTTTATTTCATTCACCATAATGACCTTAAGATCCATCCAAATGTTTCATGTATCAGTAGTTCATTTCTTTTTATCAGGTTATTAACACATTAACTGCCATGTGAGTTGTATTTAACTCATACTAGTTTTGAGCCAGGGGCCTCATGAAGCATATATAATTCACATGTCTCTTTACCTTGGGACCCACGTGAACTATTTTTTAAGTTGCATATACCTCACACACAGAAAACAATAAAAAATAAATTTTTCATTAAATTAGAAAGGATCGTTTTGTTTTCGAAGTTTTTATTCTATTTTTGTAATAAAACACCATGGCTCCAAGAAAAATTTTTTTTTTTCTGGTGTGGCAATGAGTTAAATATGAAATTTCCAATTTTGAATTGAAAGTTTATTTTATTACATCTCAAACAAAAAGCGGTACAGTTTATCAAAGTGTGTACCTAAACTATTGACACACTTTTGCCATCTTAATGGTAGCTTGCTTATGCCAGCAACAAAGAAGCCTAGAGACCAAGTGGCGATGAAATCGCAAAAGACATTTTCCACAGTTTGATGAGAATTGAATATTTTTCCTTGCATGAAGTGGTCCAAAGCCTGGAAGAAGTGGTAGTCAGTTTGTGCAAGGTCTAGTGAATACAGTGGATGACGGAGAGTTTCCAAGTCTAGCTTCCATAGTTTGATCAGTGGTGTTTGTGTGACATGTGGTACTGCAAGAGGATTGGCCTGTCTCTGTTGACCAATCTCAGCTGCTTAATCACAAGCATCTTCATTATTTCATCCAATTGGTTGCAATAGACATCTGCTGTCATCCACTGACCAGGTTTCATGAAGCTGTAGTGGATAATACCAGCGCTGGACCACCAAAAAGAAACCATTAGCTTTTTTTGATGAATGTTCAATTTTGGACTGTGTTTCAGCACTTCATCTTTATCCAACCATTATGCCCAATGCTTGTGATTGTCAAAAAGCATCCATTTTTCATCACATGTCACAATATGGTGTAGAAATGGTTTGCCTTTATGTCATGACAGCAAAGAAAGGCAAGCTTCCAGATGATTTCGCTGCTGATGCTCATTTAATTCACACGGAACCCATCTATCCAGCTTCTTTACCTTGCCAATTTGTTTCAAATGGTCCACTGTTGTTGGAATAGTAATGTGAAACCTTGCTGCTTAATTCACACGTAGGTTGAGATGGATTTGGTTCCACTACAGCTTCACCTTGGTCTCAGGTCGCCCACGTGGCTCATTTTCAAGATTAAACTCACCAGAATGGAACTTCTCAAACCACTGACATACTGTGTGTTCGTTAGCCACATCCTTCCCAAACACTTCATTGATATTTCGAGCTGTCTGCACTGCATTGGTTCCACAACAGAACTCATATTAAAAAATAACATGAGTTTTTGACTTATGCATGGTTTCACAGAAATTGCTCTAAAAAAACAAAATTGAAAGATAATCACAAGCCAAAACATGTGTTTGAAAGAATGAGGATGTACCTTCACAATTAAAAAAGAAAACAAAAAACAAAACCAAGAAGTGTCAAAGTGAAATGTCAGAGATGTCAACTGTCAAACTTAGTACTTAAGGAAATTGGACATTCCATACTTAATAACCTAGTATTACTAAATAGTATTCCAAAGTGTGGATACACTGTTGAAGAACATTTATTTCCAGCCCAGTTTTTGGCCTTTACCATTTAGTATGTTAGCTGTAGACTTTTTCTTAGATGTTCTATCAAGTTGAGGAAGCTGCCCTCCATTTCTAACATACAAGAGTTTTTATCCTCAGTGAGTGTTGAATATTGGCAAATGCTTTTTCTATATCAATTAATATGAACATGTAGTTTTTTTTCTTTATACTTTTTAACCATAATGGATGACACTGATTTGTGTTTTTGAATATTGAACTGATATTCTTTGAAGCAACCCCATTTGGTCATAGTGTATTATTCTCTTTATGTGTTTCTAAACTTAATTTGCTGGATTTTAGTGAGGATTTTTGCTTCTGTGTTCACGAGGGCTATTGTTGTAGTTTTCTTTTTATCCTACTGTTTTTGTTGGAAATGAGTTGGGAAGCCTTCCTCTATTATTTAATTTCTGGAAGAAAATGTGTAGAATTGGAGTTGTTTCTTTTTAAAAGGTTTCGTAGAATTCTTCAGTGAAATCATCTAGGCCTGGAGATTTCTTTTCTAACTATTTCTTTAGTAAGAGTGTTCAGAATATTTATTTCAAGAGTGTGCAAACTTTTCAGTAAAAGTTTAGGTTTTGCAGGTCATATGGACTCTGTCACAATTATTTAATTCTTACATTGTAGCACAAAAGCATCTATACAAAATGTAAATAAATGAATATAGTTGAGTTCCAACAAAATTTATTTTTGGCACTGAAATTTGAATTTCTTATATAAATAATTATCAAGTGTCACAAAATAGTTTTTTCAACCATTTAAAAATGGTATATTAACCCCTGATCTATTTCATCTTAAGTTACTTTTGCTAATTTGTGGTTTTCTAAGAATTGATCCATTTCATCTAAGCTGTCAGATTTTTTGTTGGTAGAATTGTTTTTATATTCCTTTATTTAAATTCCTTAAATGTCTGTGGGGTCTTTCAGGATATTTATTTTTTCCCAGATACCAGTGCTTTGTCTTTTCTCTGTCAATCTTACTAGAAGTTTATCAATTTTATTGGTTTTTTCACATAACCTGCTTTTGATTGATTCTTCTGGATTTTTTATTGTCAATTTCTTTGATTTCTGCTCGAATTTTTATTTCCTTTTCTGCTTGCTTTGGATTTTTTTACTAGTTTCTTTTAAAAAAATTCTTTAAAAATTCTTTCTCTTTTAATTGACAAAAAATTGTATATATTATGGGGTATAATGTAATGCTTTGATACATGTTTACATTGCAGAATGATTAAATCACACCAACAAATCCAGTATGTCACATACTTGTCATTTCTTTTTCTGGTTTCTTGAGGTGGAAACTTTGATTCTTAAATTTAGGCTTTTCTTCTTTTCTAATAGAAGTTATTAAATTTCCCTTCTAGCATGACATTAGCTGTGTCCCACATATTTTGATATGTTGGATTTTCATTTTCATTCAGTTCAATATATTCTTTAATTTCCCTGGGGTCTCTGACCCATTCAGAGAATCTCTTTAAATTTTCAAGTGTTTGGAGATTTTTCTTATTATTCCTTTCCTTCACCTTGACTTTGGTTTATTTCTTCCTTTTTTTCCTAGTTTAGGTAGAAACTTAGGTTATTGATTTGAACCGTTCATTTCCTCTAATGTAAGCATTCCATGCTATAAATGTGCTAAGCCCCATTTTAACTGCATCCTGTAAATCTCAGTGAATACTGTATTTTTATTTCATTCAGTTCAAAATATTTTGCACTTTCCTTTGAGACTTCTTTTAATATCTTAATTATTTAGAAGTATGTTGTTTAATTGTCAAGTGTTTAAAGATTTTTCTGTTATCTTTATGTTCCTGATTTCTAGTTTGATTATATTATGGTCTAAGAACATAAATATTTTAAGGGTTTGTTTTGTGACCCAGGACATGATTTATCTGGTGAATGTTTGAGTTACAGTTGAAAAGAACATGTATTTTTCTGTTTTGGGGTAGAGTGTTCTATAAATATCAGTTAGATCCCATTGGTTTGTGGTGTTACTAATTTCTTCTCTATCCTTGCTGATTTTCTCTCTGGTAGTTCTATCATTTACTAAGAACAGGGTTTTCCAGTTAGGAAAGTGTAAGGTGCTGCCTCTTTGCTATTTGTTTAATGCATAGCAGGGATAATTAAGGGCAAGCTCCTTTCCACAGTCTTTGAGGCAGTGGGAAGTAGAGGGTGCTGTCTATCTGCTGGTGTTTGCTTAGTGCAGGGTGGGAGTGGTTGGTAGGACTCTACTGCAGTCTCTCTACAGTGCCCTGTGGGGAGGAAGAGAGGCACCACTTTTGCTTGTGTTAGTGCAGAGAGGGATAGTCTGTAAGGCTCTGCCCTATAGCCTCTGTAGTATCTGGTGGGGAGGGACGGAGGGAGGCCACCTCAGTGGCGCAGGCTGGAAATGGTTGATAGGCCTCTGTCTCACAATTTCCCCAACACTGGTAGGTAGGATAGGTTACCACCTTAATTAGCACAGGGATGGTCAACAGGGCTCCACTTCGGTCTCCAGAGTGCTTGAAGGGGAAGGGCAGGTGTATTCCCTGGTTAGTGCAGGGTGATGATAGTTGATAGTATTCCACCCTACAGTTTCCACAGCACCTGGAGAGACGGGGAAAAGGTACAGTTTCTTTCATGGTGTTTACCTAGAGTACAGTAGGTATAGTCAAAAGGATGCTGTCCTGTAGACCTGCCCTCCCCCACGGCTATTGGTTAGGTAGAGCAGGCTTTTCTTGGGCTTTTTTTTTTTTTTCCTGTCTGTGTATATTGCTGTTTCCAGGCTGCTTTATGGCCCAGGCTGGGATACATAGGAGGCACCAAAATGAAAGGAGGATGGGGATCCATGGGTAGGTAATTCCTTGTGTCCTGAGGTCCCTAGCCAGTCTGCCTTTTCTACAACTTTCAGAGTGTTCTGATAGTTGCTTTTTGCCCAAGTCTTTAGTTGTAATTGGCAGGAGGAATAGGGTGGAATGTACTTACTCTTTCTTGTCTGAAACTAGATGGCCCTCACTTTATTTCGAAGCCTTCATTGAGTATGAAATTTTTCTTTCAGAACTTTAAAGATGTTTTTACCCTGTCATCTTAGGTTTTTTTTCTGATAAGAAGTTAGCACTTACTCTTATTATTGACCCTGTATATAATGTATCTCTCTCTAGCTGCTTTTGCTTTTTACTTTTGGTTTTCTAAGGATGGTTGTCTTTGTTTATTGCACTTAGGGGTCATTGAGCTGCTTTTATCTATGATTTGATATTTGTCATCAATTTAGAAAAGTTTTCAGCTATGATTTCATCAATTTGTTTACTGCCTTAATTCTTCTTCTTCTGAGATTCAAATACATGTATGTTAGAATGCTTTACCTTTTTCACAGACAACTGAGGCACTATCTATTTTTTAAATCAGTCTTTTGTCTTCCTATACGTCTTTTTTGGGTATTTTCTTTTGCGTGACCTCTGGTTGATTGTCAAATCAGCTGATAAAACCTTGCCAATGAATTTTTCATTTTATACATTGTATTTTTCAGTTCCAGAAGTACATTATATTTCTCATTTCTCTGAGAATCCCCCATCTGTTCACTAATTATGCTCAACTTTTCCTTTAATTCCTTGAACATTTATGTAGATGTTTTATAGTCCTTATTTGATAATTCTATCTGGGTCATCTCTGAGTCTTGTTATTGTTCTCTCCTGGTTATAGGTCCCATTTCCTGGGTCTTATGTATAATAGTCTTATATAATCTTCAATGTGGCCTTTCTGAGGTCCGGGTTATTCTTGTTTCCTCAAGTATCATAGCCTTGTTTGTTTTAGGCACCTTATAAGTTATTCCATATATTTTGTCTAATTTTATTGTTTTGTATTTATTTCATGGGCTTTTACAGCAGGAGGGGAAGTCTGACAACTATTATTCATGGCCAAAAGTGGTATTGATATTTTTCACAGCTTCCCAGTTGATTCTAATGTGCATTCAAGGTTAATAACTGCACTAATGCAGGGTTTCTTGACAGCAGCACTATTGGCACCTTGGACTGGGTTATTATTTGTTGGGGGAACTTTCCTGTGTTGTACGATGTTTAGCAGCACTCTCGGTTATTTATCCACTAGATGCCAATAGTACTGCCTTCCAGTGGGATAACCCAAAATGTGTTCAGAAATTGCTAAATGTCACCGTGAGGCAAAATCATCCCAGACTGAGAACCTGGGATGCTGTAGTAGAATAGATTATTGCATCGTGTAAGTGTAGTGTGCAAACCAGCTATACTGGTATCATCTGGAGCTTCTTAGAAACACAGAATCTCAGGTCTCAACCCAGACCTTTTGAATGAGATCTGCATTTTAACAAGATATGATGATCTGTATGCTTTCTAACGTTCGTAAAACAATGCCATATACCAGAGGCCAGCAAAGTTTTTCTTAAAGGGCCAGGTAAAATACTTGAGGCTTACAGTCCACATGGTTTTTGTCTAAAGTATTCAACTCAGCCACTGCAATGCAAAAGCAGCCATAGACAATACAAAAACAAATGGGTGTGGCTGTATTCCAATAAAATTTTATTCACAAAACAGGCAACTGGCCAATGAGCCAAATTTTGCCCATTCCTGTTATAGTTATCTTTCCCAATCATACCTCTCAGTATACTGAAGACAGCTGGTAGTTAAATTCCTCAATGAATGCCTTCCCATTTGATGGCATTTGTTGTTGCTTAAAGAGAGACAAGGTGTTTAGGTTACCTAGTAGATGATTCTGGAAATCATAGTAGCTTGACTTCTGTTCTTACCTAGGTGGAGATATTTCCAAATCTTCCACATGTAAGTTATATTGTTAGCTTATCCTTTAGAAATATATGATTTGATGGCATAATTCTTTTTCTTTGTGGGAAAATGTTTTATGGGTCCACTGGAATAATTATTCACTTCTTTTGCGTTTAGTGAATAAAGATGACAAACTTCAGGAAAATTGCATTAATGTGACTTTGTTAGCTCAGACAGCAAAGAGTAGTTTAAAGTTAGGTACCTGATTCTCAAGTAATTTATTTCTTTTTAATAGGAAAGCTAAAGAGCCTTCAGACATCTTTTGTTTTATGTATCATTTGTAGGAAGCTTTTTTTTTTTTTTTTGAGACAGAGTCTCACTGTGTTGCCCGGGCTCGAGTACCGTGGCGTCATCCTAGCTCACAGCAACCTCAAACTCCTGGGCTCAAGCGATCCTTCTGCCTCAGCCTCCCGAGTAGCTGGGACTACAGGCATGCGCCACCATGCCCGGCTAATTTTTTCTATATATTTTTAGTTGTCTGATTAATTTCTTTCTATTTTTAGTAGAGACGGGGTCTCGCTCTTGCTCAGGCTGGTCTCGAACTCCTGAGCTCAAACAATCCGCCCGCCTCGGCCTCCCAGAGAGCTAGGATTACAGGCGTGAGCCACCGCGCCCGGCCAATTTCTTTCTATTTTTAGTAGAGACAGGGGTCTCGCTCTTGCTCAAGCTGGTCTCAAACTCCTGAGCTCAAACGATCCGCCCACCTCGGCCTCCCAGAGAGATAGGATTACAGGCGTGAGCCACCGCGCCTGGCCGGAATCTTTTTTGACGCTTCTAAAACTGCATCCAGAAAGTGACTTTTGGTGGGGAGGAAGGACGTTTGAAGGGTAGCAATTTAGAGGTTGAGGGGGTAATAGCTACCATGAAGAATGATGGTGTTGCAGCAACACATGTTTCTGGATGGAACTAACAGTGAGCAAAATTAAAATATTTTGTTTTATAAATTTTCCTTCTTCTAAGATACTTGATAAATGGTACAAGGAGAGTACCATTTATGCCAGAGACCACCAAAGTGAAACAGAAACAGAACTACTCTTAACTTGCCAGCCAGTTACAGTGGTGAGCAGGAAACTGATTCCTGGGACTTAGGCCGACAGGAATGATGATCAAAACACTGAAGTAGCTTCTGAAATTTGCATATAAGTAACCAATTAGTTTTATATTAATATCTATTGTCTACAGTGGTTGGTCTGTAGCTATGGATTTCCAAGAGACATGACACTATACCCACCCCTGAGGCAGTTTTCTTTGTGTATAGCCTTGTCCTTTACTCACTGTAAGTTGCCAATGTGTACCAAAGGTTCAGAATCATATTAATGGTCAAGAGCTTTCTAATTATGACTATCTTACTCTAATAAGATTAAGCCCAGTTTTGTGGTTTTGCCAAGAAAATTTACTTTCTGTATTATATCCTAGAGTATAATTTAAGAGATGGCCCACTTATATGGTTTAAAAAGAACCACTCAAGTTAGCCAGACTTGGTTGTTGGATGCCAGTAGGTAATTTATAAATTTAAAATCCAAGATTACTTTTTTTTCCTGAGAGTTTTGCTCTGTCACCCTGGGTAGAGTGCAGTGCCATCACCGTAGCTCACTGAAACCTCAAACTCCTGGGCTCAGGTGCTCCTCCTCCATCAGCCTCCTGAGTAGCTGGGACTACAGGCACATGCCAAGATGCCCAGCTAATTTTTGTATTTTTAGTAGAGATGGGGGACTCGCTCTTGCTTAGGTTGGTCTTGAACTCCCGAGCTCAAGCAATCCTCCTGCCTCGGCCTCCCAGAGTGCTAGGATTATAGGTGTGAGCCACCAACCCTGGCCAAAATCCAAGATCTTTACCTAAAAATTACTTCTCAGGAAAAATAAAAAACACAAAAACTTGATCTTGTATAACAAATTTTATTTAGCAGAGTACACAAAATAAATAACTGTATTTTTTCCACAGGAAAGCACAAGGAGAAGACAAAAATACCAAGAGTCTCAAGAACTTTTGAATGACGTAAACCATTTCCCACAAAAATTCAGCTATATACAATTCCCAAATTCATTTTATGAACCTCATCAGGATTTTCCCAGTCCAGATGTGTTCAGTAAGTCAAGATCTCCATCTTGGTATAAATACACTCCCACAATTAGTACAGGGATCAAAGACTTAGAAAGTTCTACAAGACTTTGGTCTACAATTTCTCAGTTTACTCTTAGTGAAGAGATAAAGGCAGATGTATATTATTATGGCTTCACCATACTTGTCCTTTTGGTGTTAGTATGTCTTGCTTTATATTTTCTCTGAAGATAGCAAATGATATCCTTGTTTCAGGGTTTCCTCTCAGACATTTTCAAGGTAATTGGCTTAAAGAAGAGCATATATCTTAATAAAGACACTCTAAAAAATAAAATTACCTTATACTAGAAATGTACAGTTTGGAAAATATTTTTCTAAAGTTTAGATCATCTAGGAAATCTAGAAAAGTTTAATTTTTTTATCAAGAGAAAACTGTAAATTAAAAAGTATTAATGCTGAAGACAATTTATTTTACAGAAAACTTCTATTTTTTTTAAAAGACAGGAAAGAACATGTTTCAAAGGTTTTAGATAAACTGATATCCATCTATCTTATAAAACACATTACTAAAAGCTAGGCACATTCTCTGAAATGTGCTTTAACAATTTGCTTACCTTACTACAATATGGGCATTCACCAAATATGATGTTAAAGCTCTGTCTACTAGTCAGTAGTCCTCTCAACCACTGAAGATTTTTAAAAGAAAAGGAACAGTGTCAGTATAATTACAAATTAGATACTCCAAATGTCATTTCCTTTCTTTTTAAGTGCACTATATTTTTATTCCAGATTTACTTTCTTAATTTTGTTTTGTAAGACTAAGGAGTGTATTTCCTGAGCCAACACCGGATATTAGTATGCTGAATAACAAGGGGAAAGCAACGTGGAATTTGAGAGCTAACCCACTGGTTTATAACTAAATTATGGGCCCCTAAAGAATGTGATGACAGCTATGCCCCTTCTCTACCCCCAAAGCAGATATGTACAGAAACAATGCATACGAGTTCCTGGGGTTCACAGACCTTCCCTAAATCCATTAATCACAAATTAAGAACTCCTACAGTAAAAGATACCATAGGCTCCTGAAAATTTAGGTCTTAGTTCAGTCTTAATCACTAACAGTGGGTTAATTCTCAATCCATTCATTACAAATATGAGGCAGTCAATTCTAAAAAAATTAAATGAATATTCATTACTACAAAAGAAAGCACATGTTCCCTAGAATATTCTGTAATTAGATCTGATATTTTATGATATTATATAAGGTAAATTTGATGTCTCTCCCTAAGTTATCCATTGGTAAGGTACAGATAGTACCAACTGCTATCTCTAATCACAAAAGTAAAGAGGTGATATTACAGAAGACACCGAAAGCATACAACTGCAAGGTGTTTTGTATATAGATGCACAGTTAATCGTGTATCCACTGTGCCCTAAGATGAGTGCTATAGAGAGCAAATGACTAAAGGCAGGAATGAAAGCAGACTTCACATATAGTAAATAAATAGTTAACGGCAATGCCTAAGAGTACCATAAGATGTTCAGATCACAAAAGGCATTTTTTGAAATATCAAAAGTAGGATTATTGCATTTATTCTATACTTGAATGTATCCTGAAAAGTAATAAGCTACTACATAATTGCTAATTCCCTTTCACGTTATTGCTACCACCACCCCCACATGGATGAAGCTATGGAGTTTGCATTGTGGTAACATAAGACAATTATGGAAAAATTCCAATGTACCATCAATTTAACTTATGTGTCAATAAGTTAGTCTATGAATATATTCAGGATAGATTTTCCCCCTTCTTGGATACTTGAGGACTTTTCTTTACTCATTAGTAACTATGATGAAAATATGAAGCACATGATCATCTGGAATAAACTAGTAAAAGGCGTTAATGGCAAAAGAGGAGATCACTATTGACTTAAGCAGATTTTAAATTCTATGTATTTTGTATATGCATACAACCTATGTTGTGTTAGCTGAAAAAAAGCCTTGTTGATGTTATTTTTTATTTTTTACCTCATATAAGCATATTTGATGGAAAGGTTGTCCACACTGGGAATTATCACATACTTGATCAGGAATGGCACCATCAAGTTGATAAGCATAACAAATTCCACAATCCATAGTAAAAGCCTTCAAAAGAAAAATAGTTATAAGCACATGTGTGTTTTTACTTTATTATTTTTTATTGATATACTTGTACATATTTTGGGAGTACATGGGATATTTTGATACATCTATACAATGTGTAATGATCAAATCAAGATAACTGGGATATCCATCACCTCAAACATTTATCTTTGTGTTGGGAACATTACGATTCCTTTCTTCTAGCTATTTTGAAATATGCGGTATAGTATGTGTGTTTAAAATATACAAGGTGAGAATAGGAAGAATGAATAATGATACAATACTGAAATTTTATAAATATATTAATAGTTTTTATAAAGGTAACTATTTTGCTGTATTACAGGAAATACGTCACTGTTTAGCAAAGCTATTTGTAACGAAGAGCATTTCCTTTTCATTCAATAAATATACACAGATATACATCAATGTCCCTGTAGTATGTAAAGATAGAAATTGACATTCGTGATTAGTAAACTGTGAAATTCTGTAACTAAAGGAAAGAGAAAAACATTACCACCACTTAGTATTCTGCAACCTTAGCAACTGTGTCAAAAATCAATTCTATCATTTTTGCGAGGGAGTGGTGTCTAATCAATTTTGTAAGACTGTACTACCATCCTTCACAAATGCTTATATCAAACTAATCAGAATTTTATTTCAGCCATCCATAAGAAGATAGTATAGAAAATCCAAACATCTCATTAGCTACTTTGGACCTTTTTCCTTATTATTAATAATAAGTATCTGTCATTAAACACTGCTGAAGACCATGAAAAGTATCCAGTTGACCTATGAACAACAGAGGTTTGAACTGCGTGGGCTCACTTATTTGTGGATTGTTTTCAACCAAACACATCAAAAACACAGTATTGGCGGCATGTGGAACCCACATATACGTGAAACCTGCATATCTGGGGGTTCTGCAGGGTGACTGTGGAATTTGAGTATGTGTGGATTTTGTTATCCGCGGGTGATCCCGGAACCAATCCCCAGCATATACCAAGGGTTGACTGTACTGATAACCACCAACTCAAAGGCTAACAAGTTCTTTGACACAACTGTTACTTGTAGTTCAAAGTCTATACTATAACATTCTTTGAATTCCTTGACTTTTCTGACTCATTTTTCTCTGAAAGCAGCCTTTAAATTTCATTATGCAATGCTGTCTGGAATATCAAAGCACTGATAAAACTTACAGATTTTTCCAGGATAGCACGAGCTGGAAAATCAATTTCTAAAACATCTTTCAAATTTTGTAAGAGACTATTTTCTGGATCCCTGAAAGCAAG
>NW_012138080.1:883335-887056 GCF_000956105.1 Propithecus coquereli
AGAAAATACATAAATTATATTCACTTATTTTGTGCTTTCTGATTACTCTTTAATTGCATGGTCCAATTCAGGTTCTTTTATCTTCCTCTATAGTTTTGCAAAAATATTCCCACATCTGTTCACATCAATCTTAGTCTAAGTTTCACAGATGACAACTTCATTATTTCTAACACAGGCTTTTGTTATTGTTGTTCTAAGTGTTGTGAGGTTTGCATAACCTACTCTTACTATTTCTGTGCTAATTAACAGCTAATTAAACACTATCTCTGAATGTTACTTCCATTGGATCATCACCTTTTATAATGGAACAACTAAGTATTTGCCTTTTTCACCTAAAATATTTACATTTACATGCAAAAAAAAAAAAAAAAGGAAACTACAGCTCATTCCAAAAACTTTTAATAGTTGACTTCATACAAAGAAGTCTAAGAGTCTGTCATCTTTAGATTCATTTTCATAGGTAATATAAAGTAAAATCAAACAGCTAAAAACAAACCCCTAATCCTCTTTTTCCTACCTAATGCAATTCTGCGTGCCGTCGCACTCCGTGTAGGTTTTTCTGGCTCAAGTACCCAGGTCTTCTCATCAATTTCATCCATAACATCCCAGAATGCCTTCAGTGATTCTAATGCTGCCAAAAACTGACTATGAATGCTTATTAAGGAGCTCTGTAAAAAAATGAAAGTTGAATAAGTTATATGGCACTCCACCAATAGCAGATAATCTTTCACTTAAAATGCACTCGATTGAGAAATTTTAAGCTCTGTTTCATTTCAGCTGCGAAGCAGATTTCAGTAAACAGAAGTCAACTGTCCCTGCTTCACATCCCTTCCCCTCCTTTAGCATTAACAGGATTTTTTACTGTCACTGTACACCTTATTGAGAAAGAATGTTTTTTTAAAACCACGTTTATTATTACAATGAATGTTATACTGTATTTATGGAATAGTAATTAGTCATACAAGATGACATGTATGTATAGCTTTATTAATGTATGTATCTAATATATTGGACACAATATATAATTTTGGTATGAAAATAATTTCATTTTAGCTGCAGCAATCAAGTAAAATGCAGTGTTATTTGTAATTTGATTAAATTTCCTTTAATTATTAATAAATAACTTTGCAGACCTAATTAGGCAGAATATGAAAAGGTTTTACACATTTTTTAAAGAATTCAAACAAATTACAAGTAATTTTTTCCCATGTTTAACTTTTAGCCTATCTCTGAATTTAGTATTTTCAGATATTAATCCTTTATGGGAATTAGCTTAAATATATTTTCACTAAATAATAAGTAAAACCATCACTAATTTTAAAAATTAATTTATATTTTCACTTTTAAACAGTCAGAAGTTTTTCATAAAATACATGTTAAAGATACAATTTACTAAATACTTCTGATATAAAAACCAATCAAAACAGTTTAAAAAAAAGAATTAAGGATTTTAATTATTGTTTCAAATAAGCAAAACATAAGTCACTGAAAATACTCCAAATATATTCATCTGAAATAACTGACCACACCAACAGTCCAAGAATATGATACACCCTAAGATGAAAAGAAAGTAGCCACTTCCTTAAACATGTATGTTGTATCTATGTTCTTAAGGAAAACCCATTTCATTCCATCACTTGTCTGAGTTTATGCGTGGACGAATTCAAGGCTAGGTTTCACCAAGCTGGATTCAACAGTTCTAACCTTCTACACATATTACAAAAAAAAAAAAACCAAAAAGTGTAAGAGTTAAGAATTAGAGCCTCATGTCTGAAAATAACCTTTTAGGATATTGAAGGTAGAATGTCTGTTCTCTTCTAGCGTACCATACTTATTTACAAGTTTAGATGACAAAAACCAGACACCAGAAAATTAAATTCCCAAGGAGCTAGTTTTTAAATCAGTACAATATTGTCTCTCAGCGTGTCTGCTTTCATTTATTTCTATATATGTGTATTTAAAATCTGTAATTACATATTTCATTGTGTACCCAACAAAGTTTAATCCCCCCAAAAAAGTTATGTTTTTACAGTGGCATGTTTTATTTGAAATTTATTATCTCCAATCACATTGCCCATTTCTTTTATGTACAACTGTAAATAAAATCCTAACTCTGTATTTTAAACAGAAAATAAAAGATTTTTTAAAATATGAGAAAACAGCAAAAAGCAAAATGACCCTGGAACTAGAAGTTACTTGGTAATTACATAAAAAGTGAATTTTAAACCCTAAAAGACATTATCTGATTTCACTAGATAGCCATGTGAGATAGATACATTAAATGGTATTTTTACATGGCAGACAAGAGGCCAAAAAAGACAAGTGGTAGACAGAAATATTCTCTTAGCAATTTCAATAACCTTAGGAGGTAGACATTAAAAATATTACATCAGTAAGCTATGTGATAAACTAATAGTTTTTTTCTCCGACTGCTTATTTTGTCCATTAAATCACTCACAAACCCTTATTTTGAATTTATTTCGCCAATTTTGTAAATATTAACAATGCAATTAAATATTCTATATACATCACCATAAATGCCAAGGAATAATATGACCGAAATTAAAATTAAAGTTCATTAAGTATTTTGCAGGGAGATGAGTTCTTTAAAATACATTTTCAAAAATAAAACTAGCCAACTTCTTATTTTGTAATATAAGCAGTCTCACATCTCACCAAAACTACTGTGCTACTGTTTTTTGGGTTTTTTGGCCAATTTGCAATGTGTAAAAAAAAAAAAAATGAAAGAAAATTTTTAGACAAAAGTGAGAGCACTAATATTAAGAAATAATATTAAAATAAAAATATAAACATTGATGAGGACATAAAGCAACTTGAATTCTCATATACTGTTGATGGGCATGTAAAATGGCAGAACTGTTTTTTAAAAGATTTGGCAACTTCTTTAAGAGCTAAATATATTCCTGCCTTAGGACCTAGCAATTCCACTCCAAGAAAAGTCAAAAGGTATGTCCATAAAACGACGTTTACCAGAATGCTCACAGCAGCTACATTCATAAGCACCAAAAACTGGTAACAATCCAGATGTCCATCAGTAGAAGAAAGGATAAACAAAGCCCAGTATTTTCATGCAGTGGTATACTGCTCAGGATTAAAAAGGAATGAACTACTGATACATGTCACAACATGGATGAATTTCAAAAACATGCTGGGTGAAATAAGCCCATGTACAAAAGAGCACATGCTCCTGTTTATATGGTATCTGGAACAAGTATAACAAAAGCTCTGTTTAAAAAAAATGAAAACAATGAGGTGTTACTGGGAAGGGACTGGATGATGATAATGTTCTGTATCTTGACTATGGATTGCATGGGCATATCCATTCACTGGAACTTGTACACTTAGGATTTATGCATTTTATTGTTTCCAAATTTTATTAATACAAAGAACTGAAATTTCGTTAAACATATACACGCTGACGTATTTTGAAGAAAGTTTCTGATACCTGCAAATTATTTGGAAGGCACTAATAATTAAATGGATTTATGGATGGATAGAGGATAAGTAACTAGAAGGTTATGTGATAAAGCAAGTATAGTAAATGTTAACTGTTGAATCTAGGTGGTGGATATATATGAGTATTCACCATTAACTTTTTCAATGTTTCTGTATGTATGAAAATTTATAATAAAATATTGGGGGAGATGGATCTCAAAAATATGAAATAACTTTTATAAATTATGTGAGTTACTTATAACTG
>NW_012138080.1:887556-901520 GCF_000956105.1 Propithecus coquereli
TTGAGACTTCTGAGGAGTATACAATGAATTTATTAAAAATAGAGCCCACTTTATAAAATTAAACCAATGAAAGAAGTTGTTTTACTTTCAACTTAAAATAGTCAATTTATAACCACATTCAACAAACTATCTAGGTCAAGCACTGGAGAACACAAGTCCTTCTGAGGAGTATACAATGAATTTATTAAAAATAGAGCCCACTTTATAAAATTAAACCAATGAAAGAAGTTGTTTTACTTTCAGCTTAAAATAGTCAATTTATAACCACATTCAACAAACTATCTAGGTCAAGCACTGGAGAACACAAGTCCTTATTTAAAACACACCATGTTTAAAAAAAAAAAGAAACACCATGTTATACAAAATTAAGTAAGCAAATACTACATAAATGAATTATGTCCTGATATCATTCAATCAAGCAAATGTGAATAATGTGTCTAACTAAGTATTACACTTTATACTAGATACTGGTGATATTAAGAATATAGAAGATGCAATACAGTATGTTGATTAAGATCACAGACTGTGTAGTCAAATCTCAAGTCCCTTTCCTAGCTCTGCCACCTAAAGTTAGCTGCATCTTTGTCAACAAGTTACTTAATCTTACTTGGCTTCTGTAATATGAAAACAGTGTTAATCCTCACAATATTTGAGTGAGATAATGCATACAAAATGCTAACTTCTTAGTATATAGTAAATGTTTAAAATTGGGAGCCATTATTATAAGACATATAGTCCTTGACCTAGAGAAGTTCACAGTCTAATGAAAATGCAAATGGGAAAAATCTGTAGCATATTAGACAAAGGATTGATACCTTTAACATATAAAAGGTTACTGAAAAATCAATAACAAAAATAGAAATGAACAGATATTAATAGAAAAGAGGAATAAAGACATAATTCCCTAAAGAAAAAATACACACAATCAATTAAAAAATATTCAACCTCATAAGTTCACACATTATTTCTCTAATTTTAGAGCTTCAGGGTAAGAGAAGGAAATAAGCAAAGCCTCAGAGTTAAAGGACAGTGAAAAACAATGAATAGATTTTCCTTCATTAATTGAAATAGCTTAATCGCAAGGTTTGTCTCCACTCTTTACGGCACTCCCCTTATTAGTTACTCCATTAATATAAAACCTCGATGAAGAGGGGAGCGTTTTGTAGGTCCTAGGGGACCTTGAGCCATGCCCTTAATCCATTCCAGAATAATTAAGAGTGGTTTGTTCTAACTCTGCTTCGATGACTTTATTCCAGTCCTTCGCTGGTCACTAGTTAGTGCAGTTTAAAATAACAAACACCCTTTTTTATGACTATTTTATTTTCTTCTTTGTACTTTCCCATATTTCCTATAATAGCATATTATTTTTATAATCATAAAAAGCATATGTAGAAAGAGAATTAAATTGTCTGTTATCCATCCTTTCATGATGTTTACAGTGAAAAAATATATTAAAGTTAATTCAATGAAACTAATATTTTAACCATTTGCCAGGACTATGTTGAATTCTTTGATACAAAGATAAAAGCACCCAGTTTGCAAGGAAGTCATAGCTCTAATCTTGATGGTAACAAGGTATTTAATCTTAAAACATACTCAGTCTCTCTAAGCTTTAACATTGCCCCTACAAATGTGGGTGTGCAGTAGATAACTTCTAAGGTGACTTGCAGTTCTAAAAGTCAAGAATTCTAAATATAACTATTTGAAAATCCATACAGTAGGTAAGATTTTCCGCTTAAAAGTACCTATATTCCCTTTCAAAATGCCAATTATTATAATGTACTCTCATTTATTTCTAATTCTTAGTTATGAACAGATTTTATCAATCTAATAAGTATATATCCATTAAATATAAATAATGTATACTTCTATGGTTTAACATACAGTAATCATTTCCTCTTTGATCAAAAGAACTTTCATATCAGAATCAAAGAACTTTTATATGAGAATCAAAATATTTAAATTACATTACATTTTATATCCCCCCATGTATTTAAGGGAGAAGTAAAAAATGCATTATATGACTACTATTATTTTCTAAAATACAGGAGGGCTATTGCCATCTTCCAAAAATTTTGACTTTCTGGAATATGTTTGGAAACACAAATTCCTAGCAGGAACAGCAAAGCAATTACACAGCTTAAACACGGTGAAAACCCAAAAATGACATCCAGAACATTGCAACTGGTAGATTGACTAATCAAAGGAAAATGCCATCCTTTTTAGCACATCTATACAATAATAATAATTAATAATAAGACAAGGAAATGAAATAGAAGAAAAAAGATAGAGCAAACTGGAAAAGGAAGACAAAAGAAATTGGCAGGAGAAAACAAATCCATAAACATATACACATATAAGGCTGAGTGTCCAAAAAGTAATAAAGTCTCTTACAGAGAAGAAAAATATCCCAGAAACCAAGATAATAATGCAGAAGCCTCTCAGCTAAGCCTTGGTGTAGTGTGAGAAGGGACAGAACAGAATGCTAAGCAACCTCTTGTCCTTAAAAAGTCCAAAAAAGGGGGAGGAAACATCATTACAAAGTTAGAAAATATGAAACAAGACGCGAAGAAATGACAGTCAAGTATATTTTACGTCATCTGCCCCAAAAGGTTTGCAGAAAGGTTCATGTTGAAAACACACCAATCACAACAGATATTTTTCAATCCATTTGTCTATCTATTTCAATGTGGGATAGGGCTGTAGCAGAAAAATGAGGCATAGACCAAACAAGAGAAATTGGAAAACTACCTCTATAATATTACATGCAGAGGAAGCACAAAAGCTAAGTTTAACAGGGAAGATATTCCCTGATATGGAGTCCAATCTTCCCATGGTGAAAAGCAAAGGTCAGGAGAATAAAAAATGTATTAATCTTAAGAAAAAAATAGACATCTCCGCATGATTTGAAAAGAGCAGGCATAAAGATACTAAGAGATCAATCCAATACTAGGTCCATCTAAGGTACTTAAAGAAATCTCCACACCTAAATCAGAATACCTGGACTGTTTTACATATGGGCTTCTCCATGAAAAGATCTGTATTGGGGATCTCTGTGTTAATGCACAAAAAGCTCCTGAACACATATAAGTGAAAAGATTTCTGAACAAACCATTCGTTCAGTATATCTTTGGCTTTTAAACCTTGAGATCATGAACCATTAGAAAGTTAGTCTGTTCAAAGGTCACCAAATCATGACCTTACAAAAAACTAAAAGGCTGATTCAATTCCCTGGATAGTTTTACAATGCTGAAGCACAGTCTATTTTGGCAATGCTTGCCAATTTTTATGCTGGAAAGTATATATAAGTCAAACACCCCAATATTCGAGTAGGCAAGGACAGGGTTGGTTATTCTTGTTCATGTTTAATAAATGAAATAAACCATCAGAAAACTGGAAATCATTATTCTAAAACCTTAAAAGGTATCACATTTTCTAATGATTGCTTATGAAGCGTAAGCCAATGAATAGGGAAGTAAATGAACATTTTCTTATTAGTTCCAAGACTAGAGAATGTACATTTAGTGAAAGAAATCAGTGGTCTGGTTTCTAGTGTCATCTTCCACTGATGAATTATTTGAATACTTAGATCTAAACTCTTTTGAAAGCATATTAGTAGCTCTCACCGAAATGTTTAGAAACACTTTTCTAAAAACATTCTACTAACGAACTAGGTATAAGTGCTGCTAAGATGTTAGTGCCTATAGCCATTGTTACATAGAAGTCACAGAAAATTTTTCAAACGGTGGTGACAAGTCAAAGGAAGCTGATAGCAACTGTGAAGATTACAATTTTCTATGGCGAGGAAATCATTTGAGAGAAGCCTAGTGCGGCCTTTGATTTATAAATCGATTTTAAAGAAGGCCTGCCAAGTTATACTGCTTAGGAGGTCATATATAATTGCATAGGTGTTGTTCAATCTTGAAAAACAAGTCAAACAATCAAAAAGAAAACATCTGGGTATTTTTTTTTAAAAAACAAAGGTAAATTTCTGGGTGATACATGATTGGTGTATTTTGATCCTTGTCCTATACATCTTTATCCGTAGCATATGACAATGACAATTTGTCTGAGCTTGAAATTCCCCTAGAAAACAAAGTCTGAAAGAAGGGCTTGTATGGACATTATTGGACATGAACTTACGGCATGGGAGTAGAAACTGGAAAAAGTGCAACACAAGAAAGCCAAAATAAGGGTGTACTTTAGAGCTGGTTATTGTGGTCAACGGTGGCTCTGTGAGAAGCTATATAGAGAAAGCTCCTCAGAATTCCTATCTAAGAACCTGCTGGGCATAGTGGTGCATGCCTGTAATCCCAGCTAGTGGGGAGGCTGTGGTGGGAGGATTGCTTGAAGCCAGGAGTTCAAAGCTGCAGTGTGCCATGATCACACTGGTGAATCACCACTGCACTACAGCCCAGGGAACAGGGTGAGATCCTGTCTGTAAAAAAATTTTAAAAAATAACAAATCCTGTCCATGAGCAGTTATTCCCTGGCTTCCATTCCCTACTGGTCAAGTTGCCCTCAGGGGAACTAATTCTCTCACATTTCCAGGTTTGCACATGTATGTATGCCTATAGGCTCCCATAGACACCCTTGGTCTTTAAAAGATACCTGGAGCAAAGAGAGGAGACACAGTGAGAGCCGAGGTGAGGTCTTTTGTCAAGATACGCCATCTTAAAGCAAACTGAAGCAATGTGGCTGAGTAAAAAGTGTTACAAAGAAAGTGAAGTGAGAAGCAAGAATTTATCTGATTCCTAGCTACAAGGAATCAGGCAGTGACATAAGTTCAACCTCTAAGCATTAAGTAAATATATTTTGAAAAATTTTTCCCCATGAAACCAATTTATATACAGCTTCAGTGGTAGTAAAAGGAGTATCCTTGTTGTCTCTAGAATGTGTGTCTATATACAACACTGCCCATCTGGGGTTTTCTTATTATTGAGCTTTGAGAACTTTTTATATATTCTAAATATAAGTACATTATCAGGTATATGATTTGCAATTATTTTCTCCTCGTCTGTAGCTTGTCTTTTCATTCTCTTAATAGCATCTTTCAAGAGCAGAAATTAATTTTGATTAAGTCCAATTTATCAAGTTATTCTTTTTAAGACCTTGAATTTGGTGTTACAGTAAGAAATCTATGCCTAACATAGTCATACGTTATCTTGTGTTTCTTCTAGAAGTTTTATAGTTTTAAGTTTTACATTAAGTTTATGATCCATTATAAGTTAATTTTTTAAATATGGATCAAAGTTCATTATTTTTGCATACAGATATCCAATTGTTTCAACACCATTTGTTGAAAAGAAATGTCCTTTCTCCACTGAATTGTCTTTGTGCCTTTGTTGAAAAGTGTTGTCTGTTATGAGCCTATTTCTGAATTCTCTATTCCAGTGATCTATTTGTCTACCTTTATGACAATACCTTATTATCCCAATAAAGGTAGATTTGGAAGTCTTATAATCAGATGGTGTTAGTCCTCCAATTCTGCTCTTCTTTTTCTAAGTTATTTTGACAATTATGAGTCCTTTGCATTTCCATATACATTTTAGAATAATTTTGTCAATTTCTAAAAAAAAAAAATCGGTTAAGATTTTGATTGCATTGAATCTATAGATCAATTTGGAGAGAATTGTAATAACCAAATCCTGAGAACAACCCATATATCCATCAACAGGCCAATAGATAATATGTGATACATCCATAAATACTCAGCAATTAAAAGAATGAAATATATTAATATTACATACTGCAATATGGATGAACCTCAAAATAATTATGTTGAGGAAAGAAGTTTGATATAGAAAAACACATAGAATTATATATGATTCTAGAAAATGCAAACAAATCTACAGCAACAAAAAGCAGATCAGTAGTTGCCTAGGGACCAGGGGAAAGAACAGGAGGGAAGGATTACAACAAGGAAGAAGGTAACTTCCTATGATGAAAATGTGTGTTATCTCGATTGTACAGATGATTTCATGAGTGTAAATATTTGTCAAAACTCATCAAATTGTATACTTTAAATATATTTACTTTATTTCATGTCAATTATACCTCAATAAAGCTGTTTAAAAAAAACACTCTGATTTCTGGACAGTAATGGATCTACATAGCACTGGTTCCTTTGCAACAGTTTTCTTAACAACGAGGAACTTAAAAAACAAACACAAAATAACAACACTCCTTATAGCAAGGACAAAGAAGGCAGAACGGTTCATACACCCTCCACTTAGAGAATGAAATTTTATTACTTTTATGTGTGTATGTAGATATATAAAACGTATATATATTGGAGAAGGAAGGGGGAAAGATAACATAGGAACTAAGATGTTAGCTATTCCCTATAACTGTTATTAAATTATGTTAAACTAGAAAAGCACTTAAGCAGAAAAGTGTGAACACTGCCATTCTCAAAATGTAATGCTTATTATCTTTAAAAGCATTTTGTTACTTTTATAATACCTGAAGTGAAGTAATAATGTCAGTCACTTAACCAGATCTTAGAGTATAATATCTTCATTCTAAGTACTATTATTTCTAGTATTTTAATAATTTCCATAGTCCCAGAATGTGATCTTTTGTGCTCTGATGACACTTAAATTAATAGCATAATTTTCTGGTACTTGCAACAGTTGCTTTCCATTCTGATTTTTTCATTCTTCTCTATAATACTTGCAGATAAATCCTCTAATAATAACTTTTATCTTTATCTTTGGGGGATTCAAAGGCTTCAATAGAATAAGGAAATATTAAGAGGTAAAAATTTTTAAGAAATTTAATTTTAATATTAATTGCCATATTTCCTATCTTTAAAGAGGTGATAGATCTTCTAAACATTCAGTTCTTTTGATCTGACTTGGATGCTTCACTGATGTTCTCAACTCTTTCTATAAGTACATCTATAACTGAATCTGTTTAATCAAATGCTGTTATCTGTCAAGCAATCCATAAAGAACTTATCACTGCTCGATACTTAAGTTATTCTGCCTATAACTGACCACTGATCATTTAAATATTTGTTACTATTTTTAGTTCATATGAAGAGGGTATCTGCCCACAGGGCCAAATGAAACAAGTCACCTCATGTATAGCCAACAGAGAATGACCGTAGCAATTCTATTAAAAAGAGAGAGAAAGAAAAAAAGTTTTTCTAGTACATGTTAAAAATAAGTAGGCGCTATCAATTTTATCCTTAGCTATCCTATATTGTAGACTATTAAAATAAAAATCAACCCAGTTAGGAAAAAAACAAACCAGTTTAGCTTTTTGTTCCAATTAGCTTTTATCGAAAAAACAGGGCACTATCCCCGATGAAAAAAGTTAGCTATATAATCTAATTTTTCATCACTCACAGTAAAAACAACAACATAAGAAAATAAATGGTCACAATAATCTTTACTGCAGACAAAGTCAAGACTAATAGAAAGAATACCATTGTGCCGATGGCTGCCAATGTTTATAGTCAGAGTCAGGGAACTAACTGCTAACGGCGATATCATTTAAAAAATAAATAAATACTGCCCCATTGCCTCTAATCTCCAACTCCAATATTCCAGCTTGCTTCCCTACATCTATCTGCTAAATTGGTTTGGCTTCTAATATTCAACTTCTATTTCAGCATAAAAGGATAAAGGGGAATATTTCCTAGATGACAATGTTAATATAGTGATTTTAGTACAAAATGAATTAATACTTTTTATCACTAATGTATCATTTCTGTTTTCAACCTACTGGATTTTTAATCTCAAAATAGGTATCTGTTTTTCCAAAAGAATGGTTTAGAACATACATGCACATACACACACACACAAGCATACCAATACCCACATATCCCAAATTAGCCTTTGGATTAAAAAAAAATTTTAAGTATAAATACACACATAGTGTACCAATTGACTGGAGTCCCTGACAAGAAAATATGAGGTAAAGAATATTAATAAATTATACTTGTGTTGAAATAAATTTGCTTCAATGATATTTGCTAAAACAATCTTTGGATCCCCAAGGAGACTAGTATTTTTATTTCTTCTTTTACTTGGAACACCTGCTATGGTGAGAATATTTTACTGAGTTTCTCTAAACCATAACACTATTAGTCCATCCAAGTATTAACATGTATTAACCAATAAAATTGTAAAACCAAACAATATTTCTCTCAACAACTCTTACCCATGTTATTTATGGTACAATGTATATATAGTCAATCTGCCATATCTATGTAGCCTGGTGAGACTGATGGTTCATTAATCATTCCTATTTCATTTCTGAACATCAAAAAACTCTTTGTTGCATATAAATAAAAATGTTGTCTTTCAGTATATATTGGTAGCAACTATTTGCTGTTATATAGATACGTATGTATATATAAACACAAATATACAATATAATGTAAACGTATATGGAAGGTATCATTTCTTTACCCATATTAGCTCTATTTTAAGAGCTCACCAATTCACAAACTGCATTAACTCCCTATATCACTTTGTACATCTGTATAGCACTTTATAATTCAAAAGGATTTTCATACACAATATCTCAATTTACTCTCATGTACAATCTATAACACAAATTTCCCTCTTTTTATAAAGTTAAATGATTTACACAAGATAATGAACTGGTAAGGACACAGCCAAGATTGTAACCCAGACTTTTAGACTCTCTGTTCTGTTTTTACTATGCTACCAGTGATCCACCAGAATAAACTATGAAGCCTACCATGATGGTCTATAATAAAGTCATATTTATTAACATCAGCAGGTAAATCACTTAATGCACCTTAAGATGATACTGAAGGCATCTGATAAACAATGTGTTCCATACGACTAGTCTCTCTGGGTCTTTAAATTCATAGAAGAGTTTTACCATTCCACAAAGTATCTCACATGCTCACAATGCACAAATCTCAAATCTCTACGAAGCTTAGGCCAATGTTCATCATCTTAGAGGTCAACTGAAATTATAGTGATATAATATCTTCTTCCTTAATCTGGCAGGTAAATGATGGTCTGAGATTCAAAGTCATATATCCAACTGCCCACTAAACACATTTATTTAGAAATACCACAAGCATATGGAGGTTGAATGAGTTATAACAACTTAGAAAACTAAGGAAATGAAAAAGTAAAATAAATGTTAACTCTAAGAATAATAAAAACCAGGGCAACAAAGGAAAAATAATCATAGTTAACCACATCGCTATATCAGCATAGTACAATTATATATCTATAATAATGTAACCAGTAAATGTTATTAAAATTACAATATAATTATTTGGAGAGAACAGGAAGATAGGAAGTATGCATGTGTACAGAGTGGGGGTAAGGAGAGAAAACAGCCAACTCCTCATTATCTACAGTGGAAGTTAACAGATAATGCCTAAAACAAAAGGTAATAACATGTAATAAAATAAATTAAATACCAAAAGAACCAGCTAACAGTTAAAAGTATTTGACCCTGGAGAAATTGGTGAGGAGGAGGCTAGGAAATGCTGCTTTGTCTAAAAAGAAAAACAAAACAAAACAAAACAAAACAAAACAAAACAAAACAACTTGTAAACCTAACTCTTAAAATTATGTTCACGTATTACTTGGATCAAAGTAAAAATTTTTTAAAAAATTAATACCTTGCCCACATTCTGATGGTCAACTAGAAAATACAACAAAAAAGACTGCATTTACAATAGCAAAAAAAAAGAAAAAAATTCTAAGTACTTAGGAGTAAATTCAACAAAAAATGAAACATGTAGATTAAGAAACCATTGCTACTTTACTGAAAGCTCTAACTAAATATAGAGATAAAATGTTCCTTGATTGAGAACATATAAATTCTTAATTTGATGGATAAATGTAAACCGAATTGTAACTAAAACCCAAGTAATTCTAAGGATTATCCAGAATAATAAATGCACAATATTATCAGTGATGTTTTAGAAATGAAAATCGGTTAAGTGACAAGCATAGCTTCAAACTATTATCCGTGAGATCTCAATTCTAAATAGAGGCATTAAAGGTGATTTTCTATTTTCTTAATTTTGCTTGCTTGTATTTTCCTTTTGTCGTTTAGAATCAATGCAGACTACTTTTTTAAGTAAGTTATTAGAAAACAGAAAGATGGCTAATAGGTGACTGAGTTCATAGGTCACCTGACTCCTTCACTGATACTTTTTCTACCATATCACAGAATCTCAACAATGAGTTTTCTTTGTTTTGATCCCTTTGATTTTTTATCCATACCATCGTGGCAACAATAAGACTGCCAACAAAGCAGAAGCATATGTAATTAACCAATTTAAAGTGAACAAAAATCCAGTACTATGAGTTCTCCAACAAAGAGAAAAATGGAAAGAAAGAAAATTCAGTTGGTCAAAAGAACTTCCACAGGATCCTTAGATTGGATAATTGAGGGTTTTTTTGCCCCCTCCCCCGACATTGTGCTTGTTTTAAACCAGATATATTTTGCTTAACATATCTGTGAAAGAGAAAGTTCACTATTTCCATATACAGTACATATAAACTGAGACAGTCATGTGATTTCTTTGAAATTATACAATTAAGTCAATGGCTGAACTGTAAACAGAACTGAGAATACCCAACTGCTAGTCTGCTGCTCTAACTAATGGATCATGCTCCCTGCTATGTAATAGGACTGTTTCCTTTAATTATAAATTCTTCATTCACCATCAGATTATCAGCCAGAGGCTTTATCATTAGTTTTGCTCTTCTTGCATTCATGGCATTATTCTAAGAATATCAGATTTTCATAATAAAAATTATAAACACCACTACTTACTGCCCCACGCCAAATCTGAAAATTCCAAATGACTATGGCAATGAGTTCACCAAGTCTGCATCTAATGGCACATTTACAGGTAGAGTTGCAATTTTAACAATCACTCTTGCTTAGTCGGTGACTTGAAAAAAAAAAATGAATTTCATTTTTATATAATCATAATATCAGCACACTAACACCTGACATCTGGGCATTCTATAGCCCCATTAGTCAACAATATCCATATATATGACTTGTATGTAAAAGATTAAAAGGATTGTTAAAGATATGTTTTGGAGCATTCGTGATGTTAAATGGTAGAATAAGAAAATCATGAGAATGTTCTTACAGTCTATGCTAAAATCTACATTAGAAAATTCACTGAGTAAACAAAGTAAATACTGAAAAGAGGTATTTAGACACTTGTCTTTGAGAAGCACTTTGTGTTTCTTTGGCACATATCACGGCAGCAATAGTAGCAGCAGCCTTGCCCTTGGTGCTGATTTCTTACTACTCTAAATGTCTCCTCTGAGCCAGAATACACTGGCTGTTGCTGATCATGCTGTGAGACACCTGCACTGGCTACTAGGCTTGTCATGACGCACAAAACCCTACCATCTTCAGCTTGACATTGTGCAAGTTATAATTATTCATCCAAATGAATATGTCAGAGCAGCAGCAGCAGACCTCTCATCAGAGCAAAAGAAAAATACATCAAAACATTATCAACCCAGCAGGAAGACAGGGACCATAAGGAAAATTACCCATTTTTAATATGGATGCCACAAAGCCATGTCTATTATATTACAAAAAGAAAGGAAAATGAAGATCTTCCAAGTTTAAAGTCCAGAAACACTGAATCCAAAGAGGAAATGTACAAAAACAGACCAGAAATTTTTTTAAAATCAATTATCTGAAACCTAGTAACAGTCTGTTAAATATAACTTTGCTATTAGACTACAACAGTAACATTTATGTTGCTTAAAAACCACCAATTGTTTAAAAATTACTAAAAAAAAAAAAAAATATCAAAAAAGACCTCCCACAAATAGAACTGTTTGCAGCCAGTCAGTGAAAAAAGATCATACATAACAAAGAAGTCTCACATTGCTTCTTACTTTCAAAGCATAAACTAATATCGCCAACATCATGTCTAAAAGACTCAGAGTTCATACTGCTGGTACCATCACCAAAATCTTTATGATATACACTTAGACTATTATAGGTAAATGATATGTTTTGAGAATTTTCTAAATTTTAATGGCAAATGTAAAAGAAAAACTGTAAAAATCACTTCTTGACCCCCACAAATGAAGATGACACATTCAAACTGCATAAGCATATAGAAAACTGGCAAGTGTAAATATAGATTGCTAGCTCATACTTAAATACTTAAATAAATATTAAAAAATCATAACTTTTAGAACTATATTAGAATCTTTTCATAAAAAGATATGGAGGATTTTATTTGAGACACAAAAAGCAGAAACTACAAGGAAGAGACGGATAAATGTGACCACATTGAAAGTTAAACTTCTATATGACAAAATATATCAAATACAAAGTTAAAAGGAGCTATTTATATCCCATAAAACCAACAAAGAATTATTATACACAATATAGAAGGAATGCTTATAATAAAAGAAAAGAACGTTTCAAGTAAGCAAAGATATGAACACAATAATGATTATAAATTCTTGATAAGAATTAAGGTCAAACTGAGATCAGATTAAAACTTGAAAAAGATTTAGGAAAGCAAACATTACTATGCATTGCTGGGTGGGAACACAAACTTATATATCCAATTTGGGAAGGCAATTTGGCAATATTTAGTAACCTCAGAGAGGAACATTCCCTACAATCCAACATTTTCACTTCTAGGAATAACCCACTAAAAATCTCATACATGTGAACAAGAAAACATGTAAGGGTGTTCACTTCAGTGCTGTTAGTAAGAAATTGTGACCAATCTTATCAGTAGAACAACAGATAAATCAACTGGTTGATTGACATAATGGAATAATATAAAGCATTGAAAATAAATATATTAGACACATATAGATCATGGATAAATAACTGAAATGATATTATACAAAAAAAAAGATGAAACTGCAAAGATGAAACTACTGTATTATGATACGACATAAATGTGTCAAAAAAAATATGCATGGAGAACATACATGCCAATTTCAGAAAAACAGTTATCTATTTAGAGAGAGAGAAGCAAAGAAAAAGGAGTGACAGGAAAGAGGTTGGGGTCTTAGCTGTTCCTTAACATTTTATTTCTAAGAGAGAAAAAGAAAGAGATATTTGAGGCAAATATGACTAAAATATTAACATCTGTCAAATCTGAGTTGTGGATAAAAAGGTATCAATTTTTATCTGTACTTTACTAAGAATTTCAGTATATTCTATAAATTTAAGAGAATTTATGACATTGCAGTTACTACTAATTAATTCTATGTTTTATGGGTGATATTACACAACAGAAACTTGCCTGTCCCAACTAAACCTAAAACTTAAATTTGAAATAATATTATTTATACATATTTATTCCATACTTATATGAACAAGGCACTGAGCTGGTGTTAAGTAGGGATACAAAATTTAAAAGCAATTGTCTTCAAAGATTTTCCAATCTACTAGAAGAGTCACAAACTAATTTTGTTAAATGGCAGAATAAAGTAAGTGCTAAACAATCTTTTTCTGGAGATCTAAGCTTTTTCATAGATTAATGTCGGGAAAACTTCTACAGTTATCTACATAAAAAAATACTAAGAAATTGATCAACAAGATATTTTTCAATTTTGGAATTGTAATAAATATTAAAGTGTAATTTAGAGATAACATCTGGAAAGAGTAATATAATCCAGATACAATATTTTCACCTGATCTCACTGAAAACATAATGATAAAGATTTCAGAGCCAAACAGAAAATGTATATTAAAAAAACAAGAAAGCTATACAAGTTATACATAATTCCAATTCTTTAAAAGAAAAAAACCTCAGTATTTCAACACAGTATTTCTTACATATTTATTACATGCATCAAAATAACAAAAGCAAATCACATGCTCTTTCCTTTCTTTTATTTTGCTGTGTTTTCTTCATTTCCAATGGGGGGAGTGGGACTTTTGTTTTTAAAGAAAAAAATGAGAAAAATAATTTTTGGATAGATATAATATACGATTAA
>NW_012138080.1:902328-905474 GCF_000956105.1 Propithecus coquereli
GTCTGTCAATAGAGCTTCTGAATGTTTACCCACAATGAAGCACAAAAGTCTGGAGACTAGAGTGAGTGAGTGAGTGTGTGTGTGTGTGTGTATGTGCACACTCACACGTGCATAAAGAGAGAGAAAATGAACATTAACTATTAGGAAATATAAAAGAAGCATTACAGAAGGTCTGTTTATAAATAAATGCTTTTAAAAAACTGAGAAAAAATCACTTTATGACCTATAATAGCCACTTGAGTAAAATGAATATACAACTGGTCCTCATATCCATGGGTTCTTCATTTGTGGATTCAACCAACCTCAGATAGAAAATATTCAAAAAAATAAATAAACAATACAACAGTAAAAAATACAAATAAAAACAAAGTACAACAACTATTTATATTAATATAATGTTTACATTGTATTAGGTATTATAAGTAATCTAGAGATTATTTAAAGTATATAGGAAGATGTGTATGGGTTATAGGCAAATACCACACCATTTTATATAAGGGACTTGAGTATCCACAGATACTGGTATCCGCAAAGGGTCCTGCAACCAATCCTCCACAGACACTGAGAGACAATTGTACTTTTTAATCACTTAAAATAAATCTAAGAATTTACCTGTGGTGTCCAGGAAACAGAAAATGGAATAGGAAAATCCACAAAACAATCTGGTGATTCTGCAGGGTACTATGAAAAAGCATAAAATTAGGTCATTTTTGCTTCTTTGTGATAATTTCACATGAAGTATTTTTAAAACACTGGATGTATTAGGAAAAAAAGTATTATTATAACTGCAAATATATTATGTATAAATATTTTTATTCTACTACCAGAGTGTTGTCAAGAGCTAATAGTCAACCTATGTTCAGGAGATACAAAGTTTGGTGATTTGGGAGTGGCAAAGCAGTCAGTGTTGAATAAGAGCAATTAATTCAGTGTCAGGTCAGCTGCTAATGTTACGGTTTGAGGGGTGAACCAAACTGGATCTCAGTTTATCTTAAAAATGAGAGATCGAATTGTTAATATTTAATTTCCCTCCAGCCTAAAATTTAATTTCAAATTGCAGTCACCATTTAAGTAGGCAGTGTAAGTTAAAAGAATCGAGAAATGCACAAAAATGAATACATATAGCTATCAATTAAAAATTATTTTCCATATTAAAGCAATTACTTTTAGCAAGAAGATAAAAAGAAACAATGAAACATCTTCTGGTTTATTAAGGAAAAATAAAACTAATAGTTTTAAGCAAGAAAAGCTTGTTCAAGGTTGGTAAATACAAAATTAATTATTTAATTAGTTATACAAAAAGTGGCAGTCATAAGAACAAATCAAGTTTCTAAATTAACAAAGATAGACCAGGCATGGTGGCTCATGCCTGTAATCCCAGGACTTTGGGAGGCCAAAGCAGGAAGTTTGTCTGAGGCCAGGAATTTGAGACCAGCCTGGGTAACATAGTTATATCCCCATCTCTACATATTAAAAATTAGCTAGGCGTGATGGCATGCACCTATAGTCCTAGCTACTAGGAAAGCTGAGGCAGGAGGATCTTGAGCCCAGGAATGTGAGGTTACAGTGAGTTATGATAGGGCCAGTGCACTCCAGCCTGGACAACAAAGACCCTGTCTCTAAAACAAACAAGAAAAACAGAAAATAAGTTAACAATGACAAAAAGGACAAAAGGTATAGTTTTTCTGAAAATCAACTTTCTTATTAGAGAATTATACCACATGATTTCTCTAAAATCCAATTCTGATTCTTCAAAGTCTCATATAATTAAAAATACTCAATTCTTTCCATTAAAAAGTTAAATTTACTGAAAGAATATTAGTTTTAGAAAAATTCTGACAAAATGTTCATTTGACAAAATGTTTAAAATAAGTTTTAGACTTTCACTTTTTTGAGCCTCTTATTTTTTAGTATTCCACTGGGTAAGCAGAAGGGGACAAAAAAATTCTCACCATAGTATTTAACAAACATCTGAAATCAATGTTTTCCAAAAAAAGTAACATTTAGCTACAACGATTAGTTGGCTAAAAAGAAACTTATCAACATACATTCTGACTAATGGTATCTGGCTATGCAGAACTAATAACACAACGGCAGATATATAGGAAATCATATAAAATATTACAATGTTCTACTTCTGAAAAAAAAAAGAAAAAAAATGGGCTAAGATTGGGGAGGAAGCTCTATTTCAGACAATTAAAAATTTCAGATGATGTACTTCAGTGTATAACTGCTGCAATCACTAGAAAAACAATTTATATACCATATTTAAAAGTCATGTGATTGTCTCAAAGTAAATACAGACAGGACCTCAGCTTTTTCTGGTTCTAAGTCTACTAATTTACTTGTAAGATCTTGAACACGTTGTTTAATTTCTCTGGCTATTTTACGTGTAAAAATGATGAAACTCAACTAAAAAGTGTTAACAAAATCTCTTTTCCCTCTAAAATGTCAGGATTCTTTAAAAATAATAATGCACACTTGAAACCTCCATGGGTCAAAATGGAAAATTTAGTTCAAGTTGCTGCTATTTATCTTCTAGTGATGCTGACAATGAACAATAATGAATCATCAATCTAGACAGAGTAAGAAGTTAATGAAATGTTTACTGTACTGGGAGTAGATATACCAAGTAAAGTATCTGTGGCCTCATTAAGTACATACACAGCTCATTACATTAAAAGAGAGTAAGACTCCACATTCAAGTAGAACTCAGTATAGTAAATGATACAAATGTATTGACACAGAATGAGATCCACAAATAGTTAAACAAAAAAGCAAGTTACAGTAAATACAATATGATCCCACAGACATGAGTCCACTATGCTTACTGAGATGATGACATCTTTCAAATATATTTTTAAATCTGTAATACAAGTATGTATATAATAAATTAGACTGATCTATTTGTGGGTGGTTTACTATATCTATTATGAATTAAATATATATTATATGTATTAATTATATTCACATGTAAGACCAATTTTGTTTATAAAATAAACTTTACATAATTGTATAAAATCTTAAAAGGATTTATCATAAATTATTAAATATGCACTAGCATTCTAGATATTCATTTTCAGAAACAGTTTCTAAATTATAGCAGTACGTCCTCATATCCATGGGTTCTTCATTTGTGGATTCAA
>NW_012138080.1:905568-913610 GCF_000956105.1 Propithecus coquereli
TCAATAATTATAAAAGAATGAGCATTATGTAATATTAAGTATAAAATCACACAATATTTTTTAGGCTCTACAGTATATTATTCTAAAACAATTTTTAACCAAGTCTGTTCAGTGATTGGACCACCTAATCCGTAAGACTGACCCCCAAGTGAATACATACAAATTGCAAAAAGAAACAGAGCACACAGCCTCTGATACACAGCTGTGATTTGTTTTTCAAGTAGTTCTAATCTTGACCAAACCTGAGGAAGCTCTGGTCTACTTCTTTTGTAAAGCAAAGACAATTCCATCCCATAGTTCAGATGCACTCTATTACATAAAAATATACCTATATATTAGGAGGTGGGTCGCTGGGAGGTGATTAGGTCATGAAGATGGAGCCCTCGTCAGTGGGATTAGCACCCTTATAAAAGGGACCCCTGAGAGCTCTCTCACCCTCCTTCTGCATTTTGAGGGGACAATGGGAAGAAGGCAGTCTGCAACCCACAAAAGGGCCCTCACCAGAACCCAACTATGTTGGCACCCTGGTCTTGGACTTTGAGCCTCCATATCTGTGAGGAATAAATTTCTGTTGTTTATAGGCCAAAATATATATATATATATATTTACACACACATGCACACACACGCACCTATAAAAACCACAAAGTTTATCTGTTTCCCTTATTATATTTCTTTTTGATTTACATATTTATTTTTAATAGAGGTTGTCTAGGCATAATGGGTATTGTTTTCATTGGTGGGGTTTTAGAGATGGTGAGGGGGAGTGGAAGAATTGGGAAAGTATGTATTACAGGAAAAAATAGAACAGTGCATTTCTTTACTATAAATCAAAAAATCAAATAAAAAAATTTACAAAAATAAGTCTTATTTACAAAAATAAGCCTGCTCTAATGGTCTATTAAAAAAAAAAATCAGCTTTCCCCTTAAAACTTAGTTTGGATCAAGACTGTGCATTATGTATTCTTAACATACAGTTTCAGTTATTGCTGTTTTTAACTGTCCTAGGCCCAAATATTCCTTAAAAAAGAAAATTTTGGTATAGATAAAAGCTAAACTAGATGGACAAATAAAGATTCTAATAAATTATACCATCATAAGATTCAGTTTTATCCTGTCTTTTTTTTTTTTTAACAGATTTTTTTTTCCTAATTCCTTCCCAGCTCAAATAAAGCTTACTCTTCTCTTTTGCCAGGGCATATAAAAGTGCTTCATAACTATAAATGTTGCAAAACTGACACTGGAAAATATTCTCCAGAGAAATATTAAAAGCATCATCTTATCCACCTTAAAAAGGTACAAGAAAAAAGCAGACAGAATTGACCATATTAGTTGTCAAATCTTCACTCTCAATACTACCAATAAATCAAATAAATGTCATCACTCGGATTAATAATAAAATCTTGTAGGTGTAGTTGAAGGCAGCATAGACTTACAACATTATCTCCTTAGTAAGTAGAAGACCTTACACAAATGAGGACAGGATGTATTTAAAATCTTTCACTTTGGTCTTCATAGGAGCAGAGCAACTTTTATCAAGGCACAAAATATAAACAAATAGACCTTTGAAGGAAATGACAGAACCCTTGCCACTGGCAGCATGTGACCTTTTGGAAGGATAAAGGCAGATTTCTCCCTGATCTTAAAAAAAAAGTACACCTTTAAAAACTAAAAAGGAATACAAAAATCTTTTCATTTTAGTGAAAATAACTATCTAACTTCTTTTACAAATAATAAGATTTCTACCTAATTTTTTTTCAATACTTATCACATATGGGTCTTAAAATTATACCTAAACATTCTGTGTGTGAGAGAGAGAGAGAATGAGTCATTTCTCAACCTGTCTGATATAGAGCCACTATAAGATATCAACTTTTCTGTGTCACCCAGTACAGCTTTATATATTAATTTTCTCTTGTGGAAAGCTTAAATGCCAGACACATTTTTAAAAAGGACAAACACAATTGATCTTTTCATCACTACAATCTTCTGAAATAGAGTTGATTGATGACTCCTAGGAACAATAAAAAAAGTTGGATGTCCTGGTTTTCTTCAAATTCTAGTGTTTCCCCAGTGATCACTAAGTAAATGATTAATATGCTGAACTTGCTTATTCTACTTATTTCTCAAAATCCACAATCTAGAACTAAAAAATAAAAATAAAACAGCCATGTTTTGTGCCAATAAAATTAGTGAATAATTATAGATCACTAGCCTATAAAGGCTCTATAAATACAGGCATAACCTTTAAAAATTCTTAAAATACATAAGTCAAAAAACTTCAGCCAAAACAAACAAATAATTAAAAGTATCCATATGTGGGTTTCTGTGTCAGAAGGTAGGGACAGGGGTGTGGGTCAGAGATAAGAACTACAAAAAAAAATTCAAAGTTGAAAGCAAAAGACTTTCCCAGTTGAACTTGGGCTAGTGGAAGGATTCACTCATTTCTGTGTAGGATGTTACGAAAACATTATGGTATTTTGAGGCTGCCAAATCTTATTTGTAATATTTCTTTATTATAAAAGTCTGTATTTCAATCAAATTTGGACGAAAATAGTGACATAAAATTATATCTAGGCTTTTGGAAAACTAGTAAATAAATTCTTTGAGGCTTTCCTAAAAGCATCATACATGTATTTTTAGATGCAACTAGCACTTCTTTACACTGAAAACATTCAGAGTTCATTTCACAAAGCATCTCCTGATCACAATAACATTTAACAAGGCACATACCTTAGCCTTCAACTTGAGAGTGATTAGATGCTCTCTACCAGAAGCATCTTCTGCTTTTAACTTGATGGTACTGAAGCAAGTATCCACGTATACAAGTCTGGTGAGCAGAATAGAATAAAAAATGATCACATTGGGGAAGGTAGGGGAGGAGAGCTGGAGATGGTAGGATTCAAAATGAAAATATTTGCTATATTCCTATTAATCCATTATAAAAATTTATCAGGAATTTCTGCATGCCAGCCCTTTCTGCTGCTATAGATTTACTGCCGTTAATACACCAGCCTAGCTCTTAATGCAGTCATAGATCTCTGGATTATTTACAATGTGTGTCAAGGCTCATGCTGTGGTCAGTGAGCACTATGTTTCAGTTTTCCATCACTGGAACCTTTGGCACACACAGCATGTTCCTGTCAGCCTCTACTTATGTACACATTAAACTTCCTGTCAAACTCTTTGATCCATTTCTGTAGTTTCATACAGTATGAGACTTTTATGCTTCCTTTGTTTTTCTCCTTGATGAACTTCTCCTGTATTATCAATAATGTTACTGTACAAAAACCTAGCTGATATTAGTTCATATACTCAAATTGATCCTCTAAGGAAAATGCTGTATAAGCACAGGTACAGCCCAGTCTCCTAACAATAAATTTTCTTTTTGTGAGACACATAGCTCCTGACACTTAACATAGGCATGTATTCAAGATGACTAATATTCTAAACATATGGCATAAGCACAATTGTTTTGGCTTTAAGTTGCTCCAAATGCATGAGTTTTCTACAATGGAAACCAATACCCTTTGAAATATATCATTCTACAAAAACATGGTCCCTTGAGTAGCATAAGCTACTGCCAAAAAGGTTCAAATTTAGCAGTATATTTACTAGTGAACTGGGCATGTGGATATTTTTTTTGACATTTTTACAATACAATTCTCTTGCAAAGATAAAAAGTAGTCTAAAAGCATTGTACAACTTATCATCTAGACTAATGGTAAGAGCCATTAGAGTTCAGAACTAACATTAGCCTACTAACTTAGGAAATAATTTTTTTAACATTACTATATGCCATTTAGTTACTGACCAGGTACTGTATAAAGGTAAAATGAGTCAATTGCAAGAAATGCTGGGCAATGATGTTGTGGAACACTGTAATGAAAACAGATCTAAATCTGAAGAAGATATCTATCTTTAATAATGAAATGAGAAGTAAAACAACCTGTATTAATACATGGAAATTTTATCATAATCTGTAAAAAGTCTAAGATCTTAGAAAATAAATCAAAGTAAATTATTCTGGAAAACGTGTTTATTTACATAAAAATAGCAGTTTTTTCAGTTATATCTGTAAACATCTCAAATACCCCACCTCCAAAAAATTAGAACTTTGAGTCTTTATCACATGTTTTGTCGTATGACTCTAAGGTTCAGGTATATAGGTAACTGACTGCAAATTTCCACACTTCAGATTCAAGATGCTGAGATGAGCACGTGCATTTATATCCTCTCTCTAGTCCCTAAAAAATTAATTATTTAAAAATAAAGTAATTTTAAAAAGGTATAAAGCCACCATTAAAAAAAGAACAAGAAGGAATAGCATTAACAAAAGCAAATTTTCAACAACTTTTATAAAATGTAAAGCAATTAAAAGAGCACTGGTTGACAAAACAGCTTAGGAGAGAAAGAGAAAGAGGGCTCCAGGAGGACACAGCTGGCAAAAGGGCAAAGTCTACAGAATAGAGAGTATGACTGATACACTGGAAGAAATTACGGAAATTTTTTTTTAATACGAGAAACCAAAAAGGGAAGAGAAAATTTTAAACTGAATTATAAACAATACAGCTGTGGTAAAAAATTGTAATTACTCTACCATTAACTTTTCAGTTAAAAAATATTTATGTAGTCAAAAAATTAAACTGATTAGTAATTACAATTTTTAGAATCCAGCAATACACAAAGCTAAAAGACTTAATTATAGTTATAGAGGCTAATGTAAATATATTTGACCACTGTAATTTAAAAGGAAAGGATGACAAAAATTGGGAAGTAGAAATAAGAAATATCTGGAGGGAAGATTAGGAACAATAAAATCTGTAATTGCTAATTTGAGAGTCGAGAGATACCATCTTTAACTGAATGGAAATAAAAGAACTTTAAGAAATAGTAAAGCTAATGGAAAAATTTTGAAAAATGAAGGAAAAGAGAAAGTAGCATACGAGCTAAATTCTTTTTTTTTATTATAGTAGTAATTCCTCAAATTGAAAAATCAAGAAATATTGAATGTAGAAATACCATTTACAAGTGTGGAAGTTGTAAACAGGAACATTTCCAAGTATTTGTCTCAAAGACAAGACTGGGGATAGGAAATGGTGTGGGAAAAGGCTGTTTGCTTTTCATTATAAGCTCTAAACAGTTCATAACCAAGATGAATACATGCAGAGAGAGAAAGGAGAGCAGGCCTGCATGTGCATGGAGAGGGGGAGAAAAAACAACTAAATCACCAACGAGTACTTTCTATACTTCACACTGCTGCTCATCATCACAATGTTCAAAATCATTATTAAACATCTATAAAATAACACAGAAATAAGAGCTCTAGTCTTTTGTTTGTAATCACACAAGATTATCACCATTCCACAGTTTAAGACATAGAGGTAATACATTACAGAAAAGAGTGTCATGCTCAAAAATATGGCCTTTAAGTCAAGATGACTATGAGGTTAATTTTGTTAGACTTTAAGAAGTAATTTAGCCAGGCACCGTGGCTCACTCCTGTAATTCTAGCACCCTGGGAGGCCAAGGTGGGAGGACTGCTTGAGTTCAGGAGTTCAAGACCAGCCTGGGCAAGAGACCTCATCTCTACTAAAAACAGAAAAAATTAGCTGGTCATCGTGGCATGTGCCTGGAGTCCCAGCTACTCAGGAGGCTGAGACGATCACTTGAGCCCAGGAGTTTGAGGTTGCAGTGAGCTGTGATGATGCCACTACCCTCTACCCAAGGTGACAGAGTGACACGCTGTCTCAAAAAAAAAAAAAGTAATTTAAATAAAGTAGTAAAAAACATTCACAATTTCAGGTTAATCTCACCAGCAAAGCCATTTAAAAATAAGAAACATTTTACCCATGTTCATTTCCTGGCTACTTTGTTTTGGGGAAGAGGGGATAGAAAAAAGCCTTACTGTGATTAGCACCTTGAGTACATATGACCTAGACTGTCAATTGTTCTTTAGTGTCCATTCTCACCTTCTTCCTTTTGGTAATAGGATCCCTGCCCCTCAACTCCCAACTAAACCAAGTTTCAGCAGGATCCAGTTCACCCAGCCAGTGACTCTTGGGAGGTGTTTGCATATAACTAATTTTGGCCAGTGGGCTGCAAGCAGAAGTGATATGTGCATCTTTTGGATCATTTATAACAAAAATGTTTTTTCTCCTCCTCCTCCTCTCATCTTCTCATCTTCCCTTCCCTATTCTCCAAGAATAGAACTTGGACAGGCCACTATGAGCCAGCAAAGACCATGAAAACAGGAATACACTCTAGTGCAGCACTGACCAACAGAACTTTCTGTGATGATGGAGGTATTCTATGTCTGGACTGTCCAAAATAGTAGTGACTAGCCATATGTGTCTATGGAGGACTTAATATGTGGATAGTATGGACGGTGAATTTTTTATTTAAATATAAATGTCATAGCCACATGTGGCTAGTGGCACTGTACTGAACGCAACCACGGTGGATAGTTGAGATACAAGTTCCTGAATGACCTTGTGGAACAGAGCCACCAACCCACTCTTGAGCATCTGCCTATCTCTGACCTGTTAAATGAGAGATGAATACAATTCCACCTTGTCTGAATTGAGGACCTGTGGTTCTCTTTGTTAATAGCAGCTTAGCCTCTGACCTAATGGAACATATTTATATCTATTCATGATATGAAAAAATATCTTGGTTTGGTCTATAGAAGGGATATTAAAGGAAAAAACAGATGATAAGCTCTTACAAGTGGTATCAGATCAGTTTTACTAAGAAAGTCTATTATAAATATTAAGTAGATGGACATCTCAATTTGGACAATAGGGAATAATAGTTTTTATTTATTTAAACATAAAAAAATCATTTAAATAGTAAGTTTAGGAAACTTTTGTCACTGGAAAGCTCATACTTTTTAAGAAGTTATTATACATAAAATGCTAGCCAAAGCCAAAGAAATCACATTTAAAATTTATATTGAGAAGGAATTTAGGTATTATCACTTAGCTAGGTATATTCTAAATTTGACTAAGAAAATATAAAAACATAAGTATAAAATCTAAAGAAAAAATATTTTACTTATGACATTTCACTTTGTATTTATCACTTGCTACATTTCTTCACAAGTCTGCTTGCAATAACTAAAAGGCACTAAACTTGAGAGTTAAAAGTTTTTTAAACATTTGAAAGGGATGTTAATACTTAAGCTTCAGGGAGGTTTTTGTTATTGTCCCTGTTAATAGCTGAATGGTATCAGTACAGTGAAGCAGAAGAAATGTGCTTTATATCTCTTAAAATACTGTACTTATTTTGACCAACAGCTTAAGTTACTTAGCTTTTCTTTTATTTACCCATCTTGACGCATTTAAGTATTAATAGTAATAACATCAAAAGGCAGACTGCATCAAAAGACAGGCTGAAGACCATGTTTTAATAAAGCATCAAAGTTTTCATTTTTATTGCCACTCTCAAGTTTAAGCATTAACTACTTCATATCAAATTACTAAGAACAATCTCCCTAATGAGTGTCTTTAATTCCTGCCTCTTCTGTACACCAATCCATCCTGCCTTTTGTACCTAGATTAATCTTCCTAAATACTTTTTTAATCATATCAACCCCTTGCTCAAAAATATTCAGAGTCCCCTTCACCTGCATATAGAGAATCATTAGTCTAGAAGTCAAGACCCTTCAGTCTAGCCCTAATATATTAATCCCCTTATGTGAGCAACTGCTCGATTCCAAAATCCAAAAATACACTGCACATACCCACCTCTACAACCTTGCCTCCATCATTCCCCCCCTTTAAGGGTCTCTATATTCCTTTCAAGTTTATCCCAACATCCACCTCCTCTAAGAACCTCCCTAAATTATTTGTAGCCCCAAAATACTTAAAATTTCTCTAAACTCACATTGTTCCTTTTCATGTAAGTTTTAACTTGCTGATTAAATAAGCTTTTTTATAAGGAATATGAAAGTTTTATATTTCTATGTAAGTGACAATGCTCTATGTATACACGAACATGCAGAAGCTGTTGTCAGACTGGTTCACATTTATTGATTCATGT
>NW_012138080.1:914125-918504 GCF_000956105.1 Propithecus coquereli
TTGAAAAATGAAGAAAATGTGGTTCAGAGAGGTTAAGTTACTTGTCCAAGGTCACATAACAGATGAACTAGAATTAAAGGTCTGGTCTAATTATTGAAATGAATTTAGTATAAACTAGAATCTCCATTTCCCCAATATGTCATAATTATTTTAAATGCATTAATAATTATATAAAATATCACCATTAATCAGCTTCCAAGATTAATCCAGCTTCCAAGCTTCCAATGGGGTTTAATCAAAAAATCTAACAATATATGTTGCTAATCTTTCAGTAACACATCAAATTTAGCAAAACTCAGCTCCATCCCAAGACAAACTTGAAAAGGCAAACTAGATGAATGGTACACACTCTAAATAACAAATAATATTCTGTCTAAAAAGGACAAAACCATCAGCTCACTTCTCCTGTTAGAACTATTTAATCTCTGAATTATCTAGGGACATGTGATTATTAAAATAAATATATCTTATAAATAAAGTGACTATGCATTTCCTCCAACCTGAGATACTTTTGAGACCGAAAGGGACCAGGATAAAAGGCATAAATTAAAAATGTCCTAGGTAAAGTGGGATGCATGATCAGCCTACCTAAAAAGTTAAAGTATTTGGTACTTTCAACTCTAGGGCACACTTAATACCAAACAGAAAATCCTGTTAAATCCAAAGGACTGTTTAATTCTTATTGTTTTAATGGGCCATTCTGTAAAACAACATAAGCAGAAGTCAATAGAAACCCATCAAGACATCTTTTTGCATTACTTACCTTTGTGAGCTAGTGTTATACATAAAACAACCCAGAACTGTCATACCATCTTCATCTTACCCTTTGGAAAAGTTGCTGCTATGAGCATGTTTTTATAGAAATTGAAACAAGTGCAGAAATTACAACAGCAGCAATCAAACTTAAGGTCAACTACTCATACTCAGTATCACTTCTATAAAACGTATGTGAATACAAGAAAAAAAAGAAAGGTTCCATCACATTTAAAATATTTCTTTTTCCTTTCTAACTTAAATTTTTATAATGTCTGATCCTATGGAGTTGATTAAAAATGCCAAGTATGTAATTAAAAAACACAGCAAGGTCAGCATTACCTAAGAAAAGGTTTTACTTTTATTATCAGATTTTACAACTATACTGATGAATCTACAAGACTATTATTTAAAATGTAAGGAAAATATAGACATATTAACATAGTTTTGAAATCAAGATGCTGAAAATCCATTTAAATCAATTTGTCATTCAAATCATTGTGTGTGTCACTTCATAAGGTATTTTAAATTAAGAAGCTAGCCAGCTGTTTAGGCAGGGCCTCAAAAGGTAGCAACTCTAGTAAGGGGACGGCACAGTTCAGGTCTCAACTGTAGCTCTGCAGGTCCTGAAACCCAATTTTATGTATGTCAGTTTACCAGACCTGATTTAAGAATTATGTCACAAAAATAAAAAGTTGATAGATTTTCTTACTCTACTAGAAAATAGTAGATAAATACTGACAAAAATCTTATTCTTTGGCTTCTCAAAATCCATGCACGTAACTTCTCTTCTGCTAACACATTCTTTATTTTTAAACGATATAAAATAAATGATTAAGTAATAGCAGCTATATTCTAAGTTATTCACCCATCCTAGTCACTATAATTAAACGATGATCTTTCACAAATCTAAGCAACAGATTTTGAAACTATCTCTAAAGATGGGTTAATTTTGCAAATGGCCAATTTTATTCATAGTAAGATAATTTTTATTAGTTTCGCCCTCGGTTTATGACTATCTCCTGGTATTTGGGGGAACTTTATTAAAGGCTCCATATCACAGCTGCCCCATGGTACAACTCCAGGGAGCATCATTCACACAGAATGCCTGAGTGTGTTATGTAGCCAGTCTTGTCTACATATACTCACTTTATATACACAGTTGGAAATAAAAAATACTTATCTTAAAATTTATTCTGAGAATTAAATAAGAATATATAAAGTGCTTAACACAGTCAGTGACACAAAACAGAAACTTCCTAAGAGGCAGTCCCCATATGCAACAATCTTAGTCTAAAAAGAAGACAATTATTAATATATTGTGATGAAAGACATATGGCAGAGACAATTCATATCCTTACTTTTGGCTTCATCTATTACCCAGATTAGAAATCTGTTCCTTTTTCTCCCATGTTAGAACAATGAGTATAATGCAAAGCAAAAGTCAATCATTCTTATATATCTCTTAAAACATTTATTCCATGAACTATTTTAGATCTTTCATTATTATAACTTTGTGGCTAATGGCTCTCAAAAATCCTGTAATTATACTCTACAGTATTTACCACAGTTATAATTAAGTACTACTGTGATCATCTACTTAAATTCTGACTATTCCACCAGATACAAGTTCCATGAGGAATCTTTAAGTCTTGCCCATATATCCTTACTGCCCTACATTATAGGCATTCAACAGATATTAGATAGGTAAAAAAATGGATGATTCAAAAATCTCACATCACATCCTTAATGTTTCAACTAATTTCCATTAGTGGACTTATCCCAACCATGTCAGATCCAGTTAGGAAACTGCCTCAAACTCACTGTATCAATATAATAGAAATAAATCTAGAACATTTCCTTTTCCCTTGCCAAACCCTTCCTACATTCCCCACTATCCTCTAAATACTAAAATCTTAACAAACATTTAAGCATCTAAAAATAAATTGAATTTATTTTTCTCTATTCCATCAATCTATATCTGAGGAATGACTAGGCCCATGATATCAATTCCTCAAAACAAATCATAACCTCAGCAGAAATTCCTGCTAGTGCATCTCAACTTTCTGCTTGTCTTCCCTCTCTCTACCCTCCACTGTTATGCTTAGTTTTACTAAAAAGGTTCCGTCTACCCCAAATCCTACTCAGGAATGATGCCTTAACAAAAAAGAGCCTAATTTCATGAATAAACATTAATGAGTCCTCACCATCAACATAAGAGTACATTTAAAATTATAGATAACATCCATTTCTGGTTAAAATTGGAATAGCTTACTATGGACAAACATTTCTACTGTGAAAAACTAAAGTAGCCTGATAAAAGGAAAAAGCAAAAAAAAAAAAAAAAGTTTGAAGGCATCAAAGAATTGTTAAGGCAACTGGGCAGGACTTGAAGGAGGGGGAAACAGAAGAGAGGTAAGCCAACACTCTGAAGCCACTTTTCCTTCAGCTGTTTATCAAGTCTGGGCACAGGGCAAGAGGAGAAGGATCTGAGCAAAGGGCTCAGACACAGACCTGCTATCAGGTGGTGCCAATAAAAAAAAAAAAAAAAGCATTTCTTGCAATCTCTTGGGTATAGAGAGATAAAATAACAGATCTGAAGGACTAGAATTTGGGGAAAAGGCAGGGCCAAGAGAACTTGAATTAACATTCTGCCAATGTTCCTTTAAAACTTTTGATAAATCCTTATACTATAGACCCTGATTTCTAATGCCACCAATAAAAGGAACCAATGCTCCCTTGAAAAATGCCTGATTCTAGGACCAGGGTAGGAAATATACAAGATTTCCTTGCAGTGCCAGAAAGGAAATGCTAAAAAAACAAAACACCAATCCACAATTATGGGAGTATGTCAAAAACGCACGAACTAACTGGAAGAGTTCTCAATGACCAAAGCTCAATAAAACAAGTTGAATAACAAAAAACAGTATTAGATTATAATCCAAAGTATAAAACAAATATCCATGAACCCACAGTATTTTAAGTAAATGACTGAATAAATAAAGGAGGACAAACAAATCTATTGAGCAGAAAAACTCCAAATCTATAATATGTAGATCTCTGCCCTCAAGGAGGTGAGTGTAACTACCCACTTCTTAAGTGTGGGCTGTGCATAGTGACTTTCTTCCAAAGAGTATAGTATGGAGAGAGGGGAAAAACAGTAACTTTATAGTAGAGAAATCTGACAACTACTGCCTCAACGAGATAATCAAAACCACTATCAAAGTGATGAGTCATGTAGATAACATGTACCCTTTATATCACGTGATAAAATAACTTTACTTCTGTGGTCTTCCTGCTAAAAACACATAACCCCACTGTAATCACAGGAAAAACACCAGATGAATCTCAATTGAGGGACATTCTACAGAATATCTGATCAGTACTCCCCAAAACTGTCAATTCCTCAAAAACAAGGACAGTCTGAAAAACTTTCACAGCAAAGAGGTGCCTAAGGATACACCTCATTCTGTTTCATCCAAAATAAAGAAAGAACTCTTCAACACAATGTTTATTTCTGCTGGGCCCTGATGACTAGTAAATTGATGATGCAAAAAGTCATTTTATGTTATTTTCTTTGAGATGGACTATCAAATAATAACTTTATACAATTATTTCCCTCCCAG
>NW_012138080.1:930554-931237 GCF_000956105.1 Propithecus coquereli
ACATGAATAATTTAGTAACATTTAGAATAACATTATATGTTGAGTGAAAATATCTATTATGTTAACATCTTACTGTGTACATAAAAATGTCATTTTTTCCAAATTATATTTAGCATTATACTTTGTAGGTCAATTTTTTATGATATTCCTCCTTTTAGTTCATTACAACAATAAGGATCAGATACTCTAATTACAATGAAACATTTTGACTAAAAACAAGTATAAAATAGAATTGCTTAAACTGGAACTAAATTAAAATGTATAAAACAAAGGCATTTCTAAAACATATTTTAAAACAGACGTACTTATCCCAACCAAGAGTTTCTATCTCTTCAATAAGGCTTGAGTAGAACTGAGGAGGAGGAGGTACTGCATATAGCTCTTGTCTATTCTTTAAAGCAACTTCCTGTTTAAAAGAAAAAAAAAAAAACTGAATCAGCTGTGGAATGCTAGACAACACAATGTTAGTACTTGATTACAAAACACAATTTCAAAATCTCCTTAGTGTCTAATTAAAGTGTCTACTGCTTTTATAGAAAAATCCAGCTGACTCACTCCCCTTCTCATGAAAAAGAGACATGAAAAAGTTAAAGGACTGCACTGAAGGTCATGCAAAATGTCAAGTTTTATACCATGAAAAGAACCTAAGATTTTAATATTCTCCTGGACTATTATGCCTCTCA
>NW_012138080.1:944352-946811 GCF_000956105.1 Propithecus coquereli
TTGGCCTCCCAGAGTGCTAGGATTACAGGCGTGAGCCACCGCGTCCGGCCTATTTTGATTTTTTTCCTTTCCCTTAAATACTACATAATTGTTATTTTTGTTCATATTATTATTCAATTATTGTTCAATATTATTATTATTCACAACTAACCCATATTAATTCAAAAGGAAATAATTATTCATTAAAGTAAAGCCTGTTATAATAAAATGGCAAAAAGGAAATAACTTCTGAAGTAGAATAAATATTTAAGACTGATGGTTCCATTTCCTTAAAATCCTTCATTCTTAAAATAACTATAGAAAAGATCAAGATGGTTGCCTACACATAGATAGTATGTGCTTCCTCCACAGAGAGAAGCCAGAATAGTAAGCAGATTCTCACCTTTTGAACAGATCGTCTAGGAGAAAACACTAGGATATACCAGGGAAGCAACAGGAAGCATCAAAAGTGACTCAGCAGGGGGTTCAGGGCAACTTGCCCAGCCAGGAGACAGCTAACACCCAGGAGAAGCTCCTGGATGCAGTCAAACAGTAAGAGAGAAGCCCCCAGGGCTCCACTCTCCGAGACAAGGGATCTTGGCTACAAGAAAATCCCCTGACCCATACAGGCCTCAAGACTAACATAGGGAGCTGTTGGAGATTGCACAGAGATAGTGTTACAGAAAGGGAACTCAAGTGGAATCCCATAGACATCCAAGCCTAGAGCAGCTTGAGCCAGGCACCATTCTGAAGGCCTATATACCAGGGAACCGCAGGCACGGATCAGAAGAATCAATGTTGTCAAAAGTAGTCTACAGATTCAGTGTAATTCCTATTAAAACACCAACATCATTTTTCAGAGAATGAGAAAAAAGCCTCAAATTCATATGAAATCAAAAAAGAGCACAAATACCCAAAGCTATCCTAAGCACAAAGAATCTGGAGGCATTACATCACTTGACTTCAAATTATACTAAAAGCCAATAGTAACCAAAACAGCATGGTACTGGTATAAAAGTAGACACACAGACCAATGAACAGAATAGAGGACTCAGAAATAAAGCCAAATACCTACAAACAACTCATCTTCAGCAAAGCAGACAAAAGCATAAACTGGGAAAAAGACATCCTATTCAAGAAATGGTGCTGAGAAAATTGGATAGCCTCATGCAGAAGAATGAAACTGGATCCCTATCTCTCACATATACAAAAATTAAGTCAAGATGGATTACAGACTTAAATGTAAGATCTGAAGCCATAAAAATATTAGAAGAAAACCTAGGAAAAACTATCCTCGACATTAGCCTAGGTAAAGAATTTATGACTAACACTTCAAAAGCAAATATAGCAAAACATTGTATTAAATAAATGAGACTTAAAAACTAAAAAGCTTCTGCACAGCAAAAGATATAATCAAGACAGTAAATGGACAACCTACAGAACTAAAGAAAATATTCGCAAGCTATATATCTGACAAACTCCTAATATCCAGAAAGGCCTAATATCCAGAATCTATAAGGAACTCAAATTAGCAAGAAGAAAACAAATAACCCCATTAAAAAAATGGGCAAAACACATGAACATTTTTCAAAAGAAAATATACAAATGGCCAACAAATACAGGAAAAAAACGCTCAACATCTCTAATTATTAGGGAAATGCAAATTAAAACCACAATGAGATACCACTTTGCCCCTGTCAGAATGGCCATCAATAAAAAGTCAAAAAACAACAGATCTTGTTAGATGTGGTAAAAAGGGAACACTTATACACTACTGATGGGAATGTAAACTAGTACAACCTCTATGGAAAACAGTATGGAGGTTCTTCAAAGAACTAAAAGTAGACCTACCATTCAATCCAGCAATCCTGCTACTAGGGACCTTCCCAAAGTAGAAGAAGTCATTTTATAAAAAAGACACCTGTACCTATGTGTTTATTGCAGCACAGTTCACAATTGCAAAGATATGGAACTAACCTAAGTGCCCACCAACAGATGAGTGGATAAAGAAAATGTGGTGCACATATACATATATTAACACACACACACACACACACACACACACACACACACACTACTCAGCCATCAAAAAGAATGAAATCATGTCTTTTGCAATAACTTGGATGGAATTGGAGGCCATTATCCTAAGCGAAGTAACCCAGGAACAAAAAACCAAATACTGCATTGTCTCACTTACAAAGCGGGAGCTAAGCAATGGGTATGCATGGCCATACAGAGTGATTTAATGGACACTGGAGACTCAGAAGGGGGAGACTGGGGGCGGGGGGTGTAGGATGAAAAATTGCCTAATGAGTACAATGTACACTATTCATGTGATGGGTATATTAAAAGTCTAGACTTTTCCACAGTGCAATTCAGCCACATAACAAAAAAACCACTTGTACCCCCTAAATCTATTTAAATTTAAAAGGTTAATTTTTTTTAAAAAAACCTATAGAATAAAAGAAAGCAAAGAAAAT
>NW_012138080.1:946861-949258 GCF_000956105.1 Propithecus coquereli
TCATGAGTAATTATACTCTTTCTAAAAAGTATTTTTTCTTAACTTTGCCCACTGAAAATGCCTAGAAGTAATAGCAATGAACACTCCAGTTTCCAGATTGAGGCATCCAAATACCCACAAAGAAAACATGGCTTTTTAGAGAAATGGCTGATTACAGTTCTGGATAGGATGAGGAAATAAGCCTGAGGGCAACTCTGTCAGAATGCAAAGAAGCTTGGGTTAAATTAAAAGAACTCAGGAGCCAACATGAAGGGGCTTACACTGACCAAAAATTGGACAATTTAAACATCAAAAAAGAAAATGACTGCAATGGATTAAATAAAGTTAATCAAAAATATAAAAACCCATGAGTTCATACTAATACTTAAAAAAAAAAAAGGAAATCTTTACTTCCCTGTGGCAGTTGCTAGGCACCAATTCATTATTCGATAAATTGATTTTTTAAAAAAGGAAAAAGAAACAAGTATTTATCCTGTCTCTGCAGTATGAGTTGTGCCTCAAATTAAGCAAATAACAGATGAGGGTAAATTCTTCTCTACAGAAGATTTTCAGCTAATAAATGCAGATGATGGAATTTTAAAAATCACCATTTGTAAACCCTAATGAAATAGTGGATGTAGGGAATGATTATCACTGGATGTCGAAACCACTAGATGACACGCTTATGCGAAACTTTGTATTAAGATGTGTCCAAACCTATTGAGCAATCTTAACTTTACTGAAAGAGGAACTATCAAACATCATATGTATCCTGATGCAATATAATAAGAAATACAGAGCACCAAGTACTCTTATCAGAACAAATGAACCTAAATCTGCTGAGACTTCCAAATCTAACTGCCAGATTACAAAGAATGATATATAACAAACCAAATCCAGAATGTGGGAAACTTTATAGAACATATAATTGGGTTTATTCAACAACTAAATGGAATGAAAAAAAAAGGTGGGGTAAAGAGAAGAAACTTCAACAAACTAAGTGATCTTATAAGTCTTATATAAGACTTAAGACACATATTAACTAAATATAAGCCAAATTTTATTGGCATGCAGCCATGCCTATTATTTGGATAGTAATACAAACAAAGTAGCTATAAGGAATTATCATTACCTTTGTTGGAATTATAATAGTATATTTAAAAACAGACAAAAAGCACTTAGCTGTTAGAGATTCAGAGTGACATATTTATGGAGGGATGACTACAATGTCAAGGATTTCCTTTAAAATACTCTAGTCCCCTTCTCTAGAAAAGTATCATAGGAGAAGAAATATGACTGGCAAAATGTTGAAGTTAGGTCATAGGCCCATAGGTATTCACTATAATCTTCCCTATTCTTTTGTTTATGTTGAAAACTTTGGTAATACAAAGTTTTTTTTACAAAGATAATAAAATGTCTACAGTGTAAACTAAATAAATCAAGTATTTTACACAAAAATCGATTAATTGAATAAACTGTTATGTAACTATATATAAGAAATGAAGCCTAACAATTGTTTCAGACATCTGTGCCTATCTACATATATCATACTATATCTTTAAGTATGACTATCTAACTTCTCCTTAGATGTTAAATTCTCTGACAGGACAGAAGTATATTTTATTTCTTTATCACCTGCCCAACACTAGTGTCAAGGGTATTCAGTTTATGATAAAATCAAAGTGGTTCCTATGCACAGTTCTGTCCCTCATGCAGTTCAAGAAAAGTACCATCAATATTTATACATACAGTAAAATAAAACACTAAATGACTGGGAGTTGAGAAGATTTAAATTCTAATAATGTTAGTTTTTAAAGCAATTACAGAAACAAAATCAAGACTTAGAATATGGTAACAGTGTTAGGAAAAAAAAACTTACCAAAACCATCTTCAACTCCATCATAAAGCTCATTAAATCGGGAGAGTGCTGCATTCTCTAGATCAAAACATTTCCAATTACTCTCATTTGTACAATGAATATTACATCCATCGAAATTGAAATAAAATATAAGCCCAAGTGAATGTGAAAAAAAGATCAGCTATGTTTACATCTGAAAAGTATAAGAAATGAAGTACTGGTCATCAACCCAACTATTCCTATCAATTTCATTTGAAACAGTAATTACAGCCATCAAATCTATTCTGCTGAGATATATTGAATTATGTAAGAATGTCAGTTAAAACCTCACATTCCTCTGTACCTTCAGCACTGTTTACTGCCATATTTAGCAAATCTAGCAACCTACATTACTATTTTTTTAAAAAGTGGTATGAGAGTCATGTGATTAGGAAGAGGACCATAAAACATAAAAATTAGGAAATCTAGTTCAAGCAATAAATTAACAATTACTAATCAACAGTATGCTTTATTTTGATTTTTTTTTTTTTTTTTTGAGACAGAGTCTCACTCTTTTGCCC
>NW_012138080.1:949579-951689 GCF_000956105.1 Propithecus coquereli
AATTTTCAAACTTTTCTCCAATGTCAAGGAGATGTAAACCAAATATGCTTTACTTCTTCACTTGACCTTTTTAAGGTTATTATATTATGGCTTTTGATAAAATTTATAATCAATTTTCCATTGAAATACCAACAACATGTTTCAAAGAATTAGGAAAAACAATCCTAAATTTCATATAGAATCAAAAAAGAACCTGAAGGGCCAAAGCAATGCTAAGCACAAAGAACAAATCTGGAGGCATCACATTACCTGACTTCAAATTATATTACAAGGCTATAGTAACCAACACAGCACAGTGTTGGTATAAAAGTAGAGGCATAGATCAATGGAACGGAATGAAGAACTCAGAAATAAAACCATGTACCTACAACCAAATGATCTTTGAAAAAGCAGACAAAAACATATAGTGGAAGAGGACGTTCTATTCGATAAACGATGCTGGGAAAACTGGATAGATACACGCAGAAAAATGAAATTGGATCCCTGTCTCTCACCATATACAAAAGTTAGCTTAAGATGGATTAAAGACTTAAATGTAAGACCTGAAACAATAAAAATCCTAGAAGAAAACTTAGGAAAAACTCTTCTGGACATCAGTCCAGGCAAAGAATTTATGATTAAGACCCCAAAGCCAATATAACAAAAATAAAAATAAATAAAAGGTACTTAATTAAACTAAAAAGTTTCTGTACAGCAGACAAAATAATCATGACAGTAAATAGACAACCTAAAGAATGAGAGAAAATATTCACAAACTAAACATCCGACAAAGAACTATTATAATATCCAGACTCTATGAGGAACTCAAATAAATCAGCAAGAAAAAAAACAAATAACCCCATTAAAAAGTAGGCAAAACACATGAACAGACATTTTTTCAAAAAAAAGATATACAAATAGCCAACATATGAAAAAATGCTCAACAAAAACTAATCATCAGGGAAATGCAAATTAAAACCACAATGAGATACCACCTTACCCTTATCAGAATGGTCATTAAAAAGTCAAAAAACAATAGATGTCGGTGTGGTTGTGATGAAAAGGGAACAATTTACACACTCTTGATGGAAATGCAAATTAGTACAACCACTATGGAAAACAATATGGAAATTCCACAAAGAACTAAAAGTAGATGTACCATTAAATCCAGCAATCCCACTACTGGGTATCTAACCAAAGGAAAAGAAATCTATATCAAAAATACACTTGTACTCGTATGTTTATCACAGCACAATTCACAATTGCAAAGATATGGAAATCAACCTAAGCGCTCATCAACTGGTAAGGGGATAAAGAAAATACACATACACACACACACACACACACACACACACACACACACACAGAAATACTACCCAGCCATAAAAAAGAATGAAATAATGTTTTCCACAGCAACTTGGACAGAACTAGAGGCCATTATCCTAAGTAAAGTATCTCAGAAATGGAAAAATAAATACTGTATGTTCTCACTTATTAAGTGGGAGCTAAACTATGGGTATGCAAGTCACATAGTTGCAACCCTAGAGACTCAGAAGGGAGCAGGGTAAAAGAGGGGGTAAAGGATCAAAAATTACCTATGGGTTCAAAGTACACTATTCAGGTGATAGGTACACTAAAAGCCCTGACTTCACCACTATACAATTCATCCATGTAACAAAAAAAATCCTTAAATCTATTGAAATAAAAAAAAATTTTTTAAAGAAATGTATAACCAATTTTGATAATCTTTATTAATCAGGGTTATTAATTAGGTTGTAAGTTAATAAATCAAAAATTTAAACTTCAGAAATTGACTTTAAACTCTAGATTCTGATCACAAACATTTAAAAAAGCCCTACCTCAAAGAGTTGTTATGAAGATTTAAAAAAGGACTCAAAAAAAAAAGTTAGCAACTGAGCTCCCAATATGTGGTAGTTGTCACTAAGAAAAGAACCACAAAGAAATATCAAACTGTTTTCAGTTGTTAGTAGCAGTATTAGTATTGTAATTTTGATATAAATAAATATACAGGTAGGAAAAACATAAGTAAAACATAATTAAAAGATCATAATACTGTAATAATGTTATTATCACTAAAAACCAACATTTTCAGAATAAAAGAGATACAAGC
>NW_012138080.1:963536-967256 GCF_000956105.1 Propithecus coquereli
ATAAAGCATCCAAAGAAATGCAATTCTACTAACATTTATTTTTCTACAAGAGGCATTTTATTTTTGCTTCAGTAAGTAAAAGTGATTTTCTTTTTAAGTTTTTCTAATCTTTAAAGCTGCGGTTCCCAACCCCTAGGCAGCGGCCCAGAACCATGGCCTGTTAGGAATCAGGCCTGCATCACTGCCTGAGCTCTACCTCCCCCACTTCCCCTCTCTCCATTCATCCCTCCACATCCACGGAAAAATTGTCTTCCACGAAACTTAGGAACTGGGCCACACAGCAGGGGGTGAGCTGCAGGCCAGCAAGTGAAGCTTCAGTTGTGTTTACAGCCACTCCCCATCCCTTACATCACCGCCTAAGCTCCGCCTCTGCCCCCCGCCCATGGAAAAAATTGTCTTCCATGAAACCAGTCCCTGGTGCCAAAAAGGTTGGGGACCGCTGCTTTTAAGGAATGTTCAAGCAGATGAACCTAAACATTAACTCAATTAATCCTGCCTATGTGTCACCTAAGCTGCCTTTAAGTCCTCTAATTATGCAAGTACACATGATCCTAAACGATTTCCACCACACCTTTTCTGTTGCTAATCTGAACTCCATTTTTGCCACAGATATCCTATAACTCTAAATGGGTCTGGATTTTTTTTCCTACCACTGCTATTCAGTCTCAGCAGAAAAATCACTCAAGAAATGATGGATAAAGTTGAATGCATTTGAAGAACCTAAAGTCTCAAAGATGGAAACCAGTTTCAACATAAATGCTGCCTAGAGGATATAGGATATATATGCTGAGGATACTGAAGTAGAAAACACATTATATATAATGTATGGATCCTTAACATACTTCATATACAGAGATGAAACCTAAAGAACTCAGTAGCCATTAAACCAGTTTGTTACAACATTCTGCAAAGTAGGTCTTTAAAAGAAGAGTAAATTAGTAGTTTCTTACCTTCACTTCATACATAAACCTTTTAAAAAAGACTTACCTGTTGGACTATTTGATGGTATCCATTAAGTACTGTTCTCAGCTGCCAACTACATAGTAATCTAAAATTTTAATGGAACAAAACTGTTCATTGTTCTGAATTAAAAGGAAAAAATTTATTTGTATGCTAACGTAAACAAGCACGTACATACAAAAGAATGCCATAAACATAATTCTGACAAGTTAATAAAATTTTTACCACTGATACTGTATAAAGTCTTGTCTTCAAATTGTTGGTACGAATTTTATTTCAAAATATAAATAACTGCAATCAGTAAATGACAGGCAAACAGTATATCTTTTTTTATCTTTAATATATCTGAAGCAAAGTTTTCCATTGAATTAGATTCCTCTCCAAGATAGGTTAAATAAAACCAACAGTTTTGATCGTAATATATCAAACTTGTATTTGAAAAACTTATGTAGCAATGTAATCTTCAAATTCCAGGTTAATGTAACTAAAAGGATACATACTCTTAATTGTATAAGTAGCAATAAGTAAATGTTCATCCACCTACTAGCTCACCTCAGCTGTATTCTCAATGTTGCTGGGTATAGAACTCTTCTAAGGAATTACTTTTACTTACCTAGAAGTAGGAAGCCTCTCTTGAGTTTTCCCTGATGATGGCCTTTTCAAACCATCATGACTCTCTCCATTCTTTATCTGTGAACCTCAATACCCACCCCATCTCCTCTCTTAGTGGCAGAGTAGTTCATTCAACTGTCCATTGGTAATCTCTCCAAATGTGTTTTCCATTCCTTGCCACCAACTTCGTAACTTTGATTCATAAATTATCCCTTTACTGTGGTATCTTTATTTATATTCTGTAAGTTTTTTTCTCCTTAATGAATTAACTAGCTCATGTACATAACATCTTTAAAAAAAAAATCACAATTCTTCCCTTGAATGTACACCATTCTCTAGCCACTGTTTTCTTCAAAGTAGTTCATACTGTTTCCATTTTCTTTCTATCCACTCATCCAGTTCAAAACCCAACACAACCTAGCTTCTATCACTGCACAAAACATTCTCATATCCAACCTTATCTCTCTGCAACACTCAGCACTGTTAATCGTTCCTTCCATAAGGTTCTCTTTATTTGACTTGAAGAGACACCACTGTGCAAGTTTTCTTCTTATTTTTTTGGTTAATCCTCAGTCTCCTTGCAAATTCCTCTTTAATTACCAGTACTTTGAATGTTGGTATGCCTTCAAGGTCCTGTCATGGGCCTTCTCTTTTCACTCCCCAGATAGAGGCACCAGAAAGTCTATTCATACTCATGGCCCCAAATCCTATGCCCACTATGACTACTACATATATCTCCACTCCAAGACTCACACTTTAGTTCCACACCAGAACACCACTACCTACCAAATTGTTCCTCTTGATATTTCACATCCAAGATGCCTTAAAACAATCTCCCTTCCATTTCCTCCATCTGTAATCTCTTCTATAGCTTAGTGACCTAAAACAGGAAATTGGAAAGAATCCTCCACTCCCCTTTCCCTCTTACCTACACTTCTAATCAGTCACAAAATCCTCTCAATTCTACTCATAAATATCTCTGATTCCTTTTTCTCCACTCTCCCCAAGGGATATTTAGAAGTAGAACTGAGATTTGTGGCAGTACCTAAAATTTCAGTCTCATATCCTGAATAGTTGTCTCTACCAATGCCCCATGTTGGTACCCAACTTTATAATGGGACTGAACTGTGTATGGGTCTTCCTATAGAACGAATATACACTAAATAACATTAGTCAAAAGTTGGGAAAAAAGAAGCCTTCTAATCCTTTTCTATTCTCCCTTTATACTCCTGTTCAGTACTTGTTAGTGAAGTGTACACAATTGCTGTTTACTGCTTTAAATGAAAAAAAAATTAGAGAATTAAATGTGTTAACTTTGGAAAGCACTTTAGTATCAGGGAAAGCTATTTACGAATGCCACACTGGTTTGGAAAAATCAGAAATGTTTCCTTCTAGTTGACTAACTAATAAGCATTTGAGATAAAACTCTAGTCACTAGAATCAGTTTATACCAGATTTACTACCTGTCCCACCAAGATGCATGTATATAACTAAACACCAAATCACCTTGCATTCTTCAGCTGTAAATCTTCAGGCAACAATATTCTAAGGTGGAAGTCTCTTCCCTGTGGAAAACAGTGAAAAGGTTCACTCAGATTTTCATCATTCACTTAATGCTAAGAGAAGTTAAACACTGAATCACATAAAAAAGGCCATGTTTTCCTTTATTTTCTAAAAGGTATCAAAGTTATCAAAATCTTTATACTTGTTAAAATCAAGCAAGAGAATATTACATTTGAGGGGAAATAATTCAAAAGTGTCAGAAATATTTTAATTATTAGGAAATCAAAACACTAAGATAGGACATTGTTATTAAAAAGAAAGTCACAAGAAATATCACTAAATTGCTAATATAGACGTATAGAAGAAATTTAAATGTCATTTCTTAGAAAATAAATTTATGAAAAAAGGAATTCTTTCAACTGCTTTATATATGGAAGAAAAAAATCGCAATATGAAATAAGGATATATAACATTACATACTTCAGTTTTCAACTTTGTAAATTTTAATAAAGTGAAAATATATTTGGTTATACAATCTAAATACACAGACATAAGAAATACTTTCATAAATCAGAGTATATTTAATTCTCCCAAAGTAGTGAACCTTTAATAAATAAAATCAGCAACATATTAAGCTAGTAATAC
>NW_012138080.1:969876-982313 GCF_000956105.1 Propithecus coquereli
ATATAATCTTGTTCTCTCCACCTGGAATACCTCACCCCTGGGACACCTTTTCCCCATGCCCACTTCTCTGCCTAGGAACTTCTATTTGTTCTTTAAGAATTAGACTTGGGTGTCACTTCCTCTGAGAAGCCTTGACACATCACATCTCCCCAAACCTCCAACCCTCTGGAATCCCACAAAAATTTGCTCAGATTTCTATTATAGCCCAAGTTATATTATAAAGTGTTCATTTTCATACCTCCTCCTTGTACTAAATTCAGAACTCCTCGAGGGCTAGGACTATGTCTGATTATTCCTTGTAGTTCCAGTGCTTAGCTCAGCTCATTGTAGGTGCTCAGGGAAAGTGAGATTGAATGAATCAATCACCACATCTTGAGGACCCTCTGTCTTACCAGGTACCATGCTAAGAGATGTAAAGTTAAAAAGATCAGGCCTTTGGCCCCTTGAAGTTCATAAACAAATTGAGGATGTGTTCCTATCTTTCAAATCTACACTATAGAAACCCAACATAAACTAGCTTAAAAGGAAAAAAAGAATGTGGGCAGGGGACAGAATTTATTTGTCCTAGGCAGGTTACTTCTATTAATAGTTTCAGGAATAGCTGAATCTAAGATCCAAGGGTTTCCAACAATGTTATCCTCCTCTTTCTATAATCTGCTCTTGGGTGGCTTCATCCTCAGGATTTTTTTTTTCCATGTGAAAGCCCCTCACAGCTCCATGTTTACATCCAATTGTAGCAAAAATAGAGCTTTTTATGCCAATGGTCCTAGCAAAAGTCCTAGGAGTAATTCTCAATGCTTTTAATTGAGTCACCTGCCCTTCACTGAACCCATTATAGTAATTCTGAATAGGCCTACCTCACATGCCTACCTCTGGATTTGGAAGAACTACTTAAGGCAGGTACAAATTAGAATTCTAACTACAGCAACAGTTAGGAAAATTTCACCTAATCTCAATTCGGATGGCTGCACATTTTTTCTAAAAAGCTTTAGCAGATATAGACATATATGATACAAAGTATTTTCCTTAAACGCCTAAAATTAGCTATAACAAGATTCCTAGGGAAAAAGATAACTTAAGTAATATTTCTGCAACTTTTCTAAATGTTGTCTAAAAGTGAATCGCGTTTTTAAGTAGATAATTCAAGACAAAAGTTTACAGTTGGAGAAGGAAAAGGTGGATTAATTTTTTTCCATACGTAATAATGAATTTTAACCACTACTTTCTGTAATGGTCACAATGAATTTGAGGGCACATGGAGAAGCCCAAATGCACTGTCTATAATTTTTCATTTAGCACAGAATATTCTGATTAATTCTACACCATCTAATACACTTAGGGACCGGCAAAAATTTCATTTAGAAAATGGATTTGATAATACATTATTTTTCAGAGATTATTATATGTCTTGAGACTTCAAAACATGTGGTAATTCCTAGGATATGGCACTTCTGAAAGAATGTGTGTGCTGGTGGGGGAGGGAGCATGGGGTTGAGTGTAACTGTCAGAGAGGAAAAGTCTATACTCAAAATTCTAACCTACCTTGGTGCAATGGAGAGGAAAAAAATCCAGGACTGGAATCAGCCTGAGTTTAAGGGATTCTGAAGCAATCATGAGCAAGTTACTTGACCTCTCCAGCTTCCCACACCTTAACTTCCTCAATTATAAAATGGGAATAATGATTTTTTAAAACTTCTGCCTTAAGGGCTGAGAATTAAGTGAGATATTGTACCTGGAAAGCACCTTGTAAACTTCAAAACCCCATACTTGTTAGTATGTGTAATAAACTCCTTAAGAGAGGCCACTGGAATCAGCAAAGCCAATTAATTGCGTTGTTGTCAAGATTTCTTACAGAATATCGCAACTGGAGTTGCCCAGGTACACATGACTTAGCACAGGGCCAAAATAAGCTTTTCCTCCAAAATGTCTTTTCTACTGGAAACATGAATATAATTAACCCAGATTTTCAGGTGAACTGCCAACATTTGTGGGGGTGGAGAGTGCTAAAATCGAGGTAGGGCAAAATTTACCAAAAAAAGCACAGTCAATTGTGGGACATACGTTGAGAAAAGAGCAAAACTCCAGGAGGGAGGGGGCCCGAGCGGCCGCGAGGAGGCGTGGCCCCGGCCCCGGCCCCGCCCACCTCCGCGCCCCCGAGGCCGCGCGGCCACCCGGGCCCTGGCGCAGGGGCGACGGCAAGGAACCGGCTTCCAGCAACAGCAGCGGTTCTCAAACCTCTGTTCTCCCGGGAGAGATCCGCGCCGCCCCTCTCAACCCCCACGAGTCGGCCCCTAATCTCGCCGGTCACAGACTTCCACGGGCGGAGCTGCGCCACGAGAGGGAGGCTCTCTTAGCAACAACCGGACGAGTACCTGAGCCGAAACGAATCCCTCATACACGGTTTTCTCCCGGTTCTGAGGCAGAAGCAGCGGGCACTGGCGCAACAGGCAGGCCTCCGTCCCCGCCATGGCTCAAAGTCCGGAGAGCCGTGGAGAAGCTCCCAGCCGCACGGGCCGTGCACATGCGCAGTCTTCTTGCGCTCGGGCAGAGGAGCGGAAACCCGCGCCTTGGCGGGAAGAGCACTAGTGCGGATTCCCTGGGCGGAAATGGAGGTCTAGGGCAGGCTTGGCCCATTGGCGCTCTGCAGGAGGCAGCATTGGCCCCAGCTGGAGGCAGGAGCGGAGAATGCTGTCAGGTCCACAGACCAAGATCATTCTAGCCTTGATTGTATTGAAAAACTACTACAACTTTTGGGTTGCATTTCTTCCAGCATAAAACAGTTTTTACAGTCTTGAGTGTTACAGCACTTCTGCTGCTTTAAACCTGTCTCCCCACCTCCCCTTCTTTGCTGTTGACCTTTCTCCCTTAGCATACAGAATAATGCTAATATGACATTGTAATATAATGTATTACAATACATTCAGTATGTCGTATACAATATAGTACAAGTCTATAGCTTAAGAAGTTTAATCGGATATTGTATTTGAGAGAAACACAAATATACATAATGATCAAGACTCAAGACAACACTGGACTCAGTTCTGTGTACTGCACTCACAAATACGTAAGGCAAACATGAGAGAAGATTGCTGATGGACTTGATGAGCTTAAGTTAATTTTCCTCTTCCTATACATTTTTCTAATTCAGGAATGTAATCCATTACCTTTTATTAAGGGTTGATTAAATAAGAAACTTAATATTTACCTTATGATTATTCAATATTCAAGTTAGTATTCAATGCATCACATTTTCGAGCCCCACTAATTGCAAAACATCAATTGTAATATGTCAAAGGTCGTGCAAAGATAAGTAAGATATGTCCCTTCCCATATTTATTGCCCTCAAAATGGAATTGGATTTCTTGAAGATTCTTCAAGTTTGACAAGAATTGTCACAGTATTCTGGTTCCTTGGGGAAAACAAAAATGCTGCAGCAGTTGTTATATATAAATTCCACTAAAACAGTGGTTCTCAAAATGTGGTCCTGGAACCAGCAGGAGCATCACCTGGGAACTTTATAGATATGCCAGTTGTCACCTCTGATGGGATACAGGACATGCTACCCCAAAATATGGCAACTTGGCATTTGAGAAGATAGCAAAAAAGCTTGGAAAATCACTCTCTGACCTTCTCCCACCCTTCTGCCTTGAAGCATGTCATCAGACCTTCAGTCCAGAGGTGTTCTCCCTATGGCCACAGAAAAGGAACATCCTTATCTCTGAAGAACAGGAATACAGAGAAGAATCTTAACAAACAGATCTTTATGAGTTCCCCATAGTTTATTACCCTTAGAGCATACCTCCTTTGTCCAATCATACTTCCCCGTGGCTGTCCACTCATCACTCTAAAAATATACTTGTCCTTGTTTCTTTAGGTCTTCATTTCTAAAGGCTCCCACGTCACATCACATAAAACTTATATTAGATAAATGTGTATGTTTTCTCTTGTTAACCTGTCTTTTGTTAAAGGAGCCCCAACCATGAACTTAGTGATGGGGGAAAAAGATGTTACACGTTCCCTATAGGCCCCTATCTCAAACCTAGGGAAACCAAAACTTTGGGAATAGGGCCCAGCAGTCTGTGTGTTAACAAGTCCTTCAGGTGATTCTGATACATGCTAAAGTTTGAGAACCTCTGCATTGGCATTATGTAACACTTGCTCGATTACACAGCTCAATTTTTTTTTTCTTCTAGAGACAAAGTCTCTCTGTCACCCAGGATTGAATGCAGTGGCGTGATCATAACTAACTGTAACCTCAAGCTCCTGGGCTCAGGCAATACTCATGCCTCAGCTTTCTGAGTAACTAAGACTAAAGACACACACCATCATGCCCAGCTAAATTTTTCATTTATTTATTTATTTACTTACTTATTCATTTTTGTAGAGACTAAGTCTTGAACTCTGAGCCTCAAGCAATCCTCCCAATGTGCTGGAATTACAGGCATGAGCCACCACACCTAGCCCAACTCATTTATTAAGGATGACCATGCTACATGTTTTGTGATGGGGATAAAGTAAAGGTTGTACAACAGTGGGGTCAACACAAAGATTAAGAGAATGTATAGTCCCTTACATCAAGCACTTTATAATTTATCTGTGAATTAAGACCTTGACCATTTCTAGTACCTCAAACTTCCCCATCACCACTTTCCCTATGGAACCTCTACCTTTCCTTCAAAGTCCTTTTCAAATCCTATCTCTTTTTGGAAACCTTTCTTACCTTCTGAAAACTATTGCTATTTCTAATCGCTTAGCATATTTGATGCATTGTAGGTGCATTGTAGGTGCTCATTATAAGTGCACTTGGTTCATTGTAGGTGCTCATTTGCTATATGTCTATTTGCTGTATATCTTAGTCTGTTTGGGTTGCTACAACAAAATACCATAAACTGGGTAGATTATAAACTACAAAATTTGTTTCTCAGCCGTGAAGACTGGGAAGTCCAAAATCAAGATTCAGGTCCAAAACTTGGTGTCTGGTGCGCAGCACACTTCCTACATGGCAATCTTCACTGTAACCTTACATCACACTCACATTTACCATTGATGCACTAAACAGTGTAGCTAATAGCCAAGAGTAGTTGACTCCTTGCCTCTAAGTCTCATAACTGTCTTATTAGACTTGGAGATTTCTATAAAACTTATTGCTAGATATCATCTTAGTTCTTAAAGATATCTAAGTCACTGTTCTCGGTAGTTGAATTTATAAATGAGCATTCCTTATTGATAAAGTCTATAACCTAAGAAATTCAACCACTGGGGAACAAGGTGAAATATCATATAAGGACTTTTTGATTTGATGACTCAACCATTATCCCTAGGTGTTCAAGACTGAGTAGTGGACACTCACTACCATTGTCAATTCATATGTGGTGTGCTAAGACCATTGTTTATATGCAGCCACCCCAAAATCCATAGAAAATATTCAGTATGTTCAAAGACCAGAAAGCCAAGAAACTACTTTTACCACCATCAGCATAATTTCAATTTTGGCATCACTCTGACAAACTGCATGAGGATCCTCGCCAAAGTTTAAGCCCTGCAAGTCATCTTAAGCTTTTCTTTTATATACTCTGCCACCAAAACTAGTACTGTGTAAGTGCTATTACCTGAGGGAGAACTGTGTGTTCTAACATGGAAAAATCTCAAAACATTTTGTTGAATAAAAACATAAATTCCAGAATGGTATGTTTACTACTATAAAATTTACATTAAAATATATAAATAAATTCATACTACGTTACTAGCAGTGGTTACTTTTGGGGAGGGAAATGGGGATAATCTCCCAAGGAGATTTGTATTTGTTATATTTTAATTTTTTAAAGGAGAAATATTAGCTTTAAAATGAAAAATTAAAATTTTAAATTCTTATACCATTCCAATTAGCATCTATTATCCCTATTATATAGCCTAAAATGTTTATCTCTGTCCCAGGAGTTTCCTCTCCAGTAATGGAAGGTATGCCTGTCATTAACATTAATAGGATTAATAAGGGAGCGATTGAGTCTACTGAGAAGAGAGATGAAGACAGAACCTTGAGAAATACCAAAATTGGGGATGAATGGAGGAAGAATAGCCATTTAAAAGTTTTCAAAAAACTAGAAGAGCAAGACAATTCTATCCTACTGTCTATGACACTGTGTCATAAAAAGGAAAAGAAAGCAGATATTCAAGATTAAAGGCATGATCAGCAGTGTGAAATGCTACATAAAGGTTGAACAAATTGAGAATTCTGGGAGGCCTTTGGATTTGATCATTGCAAAGCATTTATTAACTTCAAAGAGCAGTTTGCTCTTGCCTGTTTTTCTATTCAGACACTGAAAAACAGTTCATAAATTTTGATGTAGTAATTAATTTCAGGAATATTTTTAATTTTTTTAAGCCTTGAGAAGTGTACATGTATGAGAAATAAACTATGAAGACTTTGTTATGTGACCAGAGTTTGGGAGATAATATAAGTAGAAGATAGTCCAGCTCCAACAAACTATTAGGGAGCTGAAACTTCGTTAACCTTTCCTTCACAGTCCCAAATCTGGAGACTGGATTCTTCAGCTAGAACTGCTGGAATTCTAGCCATCACTAGATGGAAGGACAATGATAGCTTTCCCAGAAGTCCTTTTGAACAAATCTTATATTACATTGGATATACTCCATATGAAAAGGGTCTGGGAAATGCAATTTTTTAGCAAAGACATTGCCTAGAGTTCTGTCTGAAAAAAAGGAGAGAATGTTCATGAGATGGGCTACTTTCCATTTATGCAACACTATAAAATCCTCCCCAACACATAGAAAATTTGAACTTTGTTGGCATAGTATTACTAATAAAATGCATAGTCTATACAATTTCTCAGACTAAAGATCCACTGTAAATACTTGTAATTCCAAAGATATTATAATATGTTTTCCTGTATTTTTTATTTTTTCAAGATGATTTTTCTTTTCATGGAACTATTAAAATTAATTTATGTTTTGTTTAAATGAAGTGAGCATCACCTATAAAAATACTAAGGATTAGAAACCAAATGTATAGATAACATCATAAGAAAGAATAAGGAATCAGTTTTACATTTTGGAACTTAATGTGTGATCTACACAGTAATGAAATATGATAGAAATAAAATAAGGAAGAAATGAAATTATGTTTTTAATCCTGAAATGTCCTTCAGCTATACAAATAAATAAGATTTGGCTGTGGCCTATGCCATCTCTTTAAAGAATTCTTTGTTGATAGGGATAAGATTTGCTAAAATAACAATTTGGTTTCTATTTTAATATGTAATGTTGCTTGTTTCTATCTATGGACAAAATAGAACAAGTAAATAACATGAATTATCTGTATTGTGAAAATAGCTGACTTTATAAAATTTTGATAAATAGCTGAATTAACAAAATGAATTAAAATTTGCTCCAAAATTGAAGTGATTATATATACATAGTCATTTCAAATATCTTTATAAAAAATTAGCAATACCTTCTTATATTCTTCAAAATCTTAAGTATGTAAATTCAATATTAGCATGTCTGTGAAGAAATAGATATAATCATACATTTCCAATAGCTATTAAATATATGTAATTGGCAAAATGTTTTTTAGAAGCAATCTACTTATATACAGCAAGAAACATGATTTTCTTTTGAGCAAGTATCACTTATAAGAGTATATCCCAAGAAATAATCTAAAAATGTTTATAGAAATAGGAGACAACCAAATGTCCAATAAGTTGGAAATGGTTAAGTTATAATAACAGGATAAAATGTCCAAAATCCATTAAAATTACATTTATGCATACAATATTAGTACCTAAAAGTATATATAAAATACTAATGTGTGAAAAGATCAAAACAATGCCAAGATGAAGAGAAGGATATATAACTAGCTGATATTTTAAAGGTAAAGAATCTTTCATGTTTCTGTGTGAAGCAAGTTACTTCATAGTACCATGAATTTTTAAAAATAAGGCATCAGCAAAGATTTTTAGAAATGTAAATTCTGTCAGAATTAAAGTCATCTATCAAATTAGAAGGAGCACAATAAATATAAGAGGAGAATGAAGAAACTTGGATTCAAATGTGTGACTTTACTTTTTTTGCTCAATATATCTTAGAATTTATTGCATACCATTAAGTATAGATCAACCTCATTCTCTCTAAAGGCGATATGAAAATTTATTTTCAGGAGACTAATATTAACTTTTTCATTTTTAAAAATTAAGGTATAATTTACATAAAGTAAAATTTATCCTTCTAGTGTACAGTTTTGCAAGTTTTGACCAATGTATACATTCAACTGTAATTTTGATAGATATTGCCAAATTGCCCTCTTGAGTAGTTGCATCAGTTCACAGTCCCACAGCAATTTATAAATACTTGCTTTTCTATAGACTTTCCAATTCGAATGTGTCATTGAACTTTTTGATCTTTACGAATCTGTAGGTGAAAGTGTTATTGAATTATCATTTGAAATTTCATTTCTCTTATTATGATTAAGCTGAGCACCTTTTCGTTTGTATAGGATCCATTAATATTTCCTTTCTTTGAACTATCAATCTTTTTTTTTTTTTTGGTCTCATTTTTCTATTGCAGGTTGGTGTTCTTTTTACAAATGCTTAACTTTGATAAATCACTTAATGATCTCTAAGGAAATTTGCAACTCTAAAAATGCATTTGTGAGAATGAATGGGTTCAAGACAAAAGCTACAGTTAAATAAGGATTATCTGAATGATAAATCCGAAAACACTTACTTTGAAATTCCCATTCACGTTGTCAATTACTCTGCTTAATAAGAATGTGTTTGTGAAATATAAAGTGGAATGCCAATATTTGATATTTTCACTATTTTTACTATTTTGTCAGCAATAGAGAAGACGGTTTAACGTTGGGGTGGTGTCAGTGATGAAACAATGTCCACTTTGGGAAAGGGATGAATATGCTTTATATGTGGAAAGAAGAAGGATATTTGGTTATCAGAAAAGTAAACTAGACAGAAATTCGGGATCCCCAAGTGCAGCCCCTCGACCAAATCCGAACTTCACAGAACAAATCTGGAAAAAGACGTTTGTGTCAAAAATAAATTCATTTCTCTCCCAATATAATCAATTTTCCATGTGCCTCATATGTGTTTGATTCATTATCAAAATATTTTAAAACATGCATTATTTTGTTATTCTAATGATGTTAATAGAGATTGTTTTGCAGACGTGTACAAAACTTTAGCATCAGAATAACTTAATGGCAATAACATAGAAATATATATCTGATGCAATCGATAATTCCTCTGTACCAAACCTTCCTAATGAACTCACTCCATGAAAGGAAATTCTTTTTTTAGTAACTAAAATGATCTAATGATTACATTGTCATACTTTGACTACTTACCTCTTCAATAATCCTGATTACCAAAGCCTTTTTTATTAAAAGATTGTCAATTATGGACATAGCTGAAATTATCTTTGTCATTGAGTCAGAAGGGTGTGTTGTTTTTTTCTAAATTAGATAACTGACACAAAAATACACAATTGGCCTGATTTATCCAAATGGGAAATATTGTGGTAGAATTTACTCAATGACTGCCAACCCTCCATTTAATCATTTTCATGGATTATGTACTGTGCTGCCCAAATTCCCCTGCAGGACTGGCTGACATTGTCCCACCTGCTGAGAATGTTGACCACGGACAGTGCTTAGCTGCCAGCCCTTTCTGTGAATTGCCCTTTGCTGGAAAGTGAACTAACTGGCCCAAAGTCATGTGCTGTTCCCAAAGTGGCACTTACTTAATGACTACTAATGTAGAGACATAAGGGCTGCTCCCCTTCCCTGCCATGGGAGATAACTCTGAAGGGCTATCTCAGCTTCAGGCCTCCTTGTGCAATCAGCTGAAGCCATTTTGTGCCTAAATCACAGTGCAACTTTTTCTACCCAATTCTGCTGTCTTCCCTTTTCCCACAGGTGTTGATCCCACAAATACTACCTAATAAATTTCCTCGTAGTAAGCTATCTGTTTCACAGTCTGCTTCATGGAGAACCCAACCTGTCACAATTATCAACTAATATTTGGATAAATATATGTGCAGGATAGCTGCTACTATTGTCCACGACTAATAATTTATTAATAATAAGGGTGATTATTTTCATTTTTACATTTTTTAAAACCCTTTCATATACATTATGTCATTTGGGCTTTCCAGTTATTCTATAATGTAGCTGGGATGAGGATTACTATACATATTTCATAACTCTGGAAACTGAGGCTCGGAGAGAAATGGCTTCTTGATTCTAGGCAGAAATTATTATTCCTGTCTTCTACTTTGCTTCTTTGCCTATAGTACTATTTCTCTTAGGTACTCTTATTCATAATTGTTATAAAACTCTATCTTAGAAGTTTGTATTATATTTCCTAACTCAAGAATATGTAGTAAGTTTCTACTCATTCTGGCAGTATGAAATTCACCACCATAACTGTATCTGGATTTTTTCAAGACCTTATCCTCAAACCTTATTGCCCACATGTGCATTATATTGCCTTCTTTCCTTTTCTTCTTTCAATATTTGTTTATTGAGCACCCGCTGTAAATGAGATATAACATTTCTTGAGCCAGGCACTATAGTAAGTCCTTTTCATGGATGAGCTCACTGAATCTCTGTTGACAACTCCATGATGTTTGTTCTATCATTTCCATTATATAAGTGGGACATTGAGGCTTAGGGAACTCAAATGATTTTTCCAAGGCTATAAAACTAGTATGTCACAACATATTTAGGTTGATCAAATTCTAAAATCTATGCTCTTTGCGTCTGTACTCGACCTCTATGATAAAAGAAGATAGAGAGATGAATAAGACATGGTTTCTACCCTCAAGGATTTACTGTCTAGTTCAGAAAGATATTATATCACTTGATTATATTTTTATAACAGCTTTATTAAGAAATAATTCATATATCATATAATCCACCCATTTAAATTATAACAATTCAGTCATTTTAACAAATTTACAGAGTTGTGCAACCATCTATCTCCACAATCAATTTTAGAACATTTTTATCCCCCCAAAGAAGCTCTATACTGATTAAATGTCACTCCTTATTTCCCCTACCCCTACCCCCAGGCAACCAATAATCTACATTCTGTCTCTATAGATTTGCCTATTCTCTACATTTCATAGAAATGGAATCATACAATATATGGTCTTTTGTGACTGGCTTCTTTCATTTAGCATAATGTTTTCAAGCTTCAACCATGTTGTAGCTTCTATTAGTACAGCAAGTATGACTGAATATTATTTCATTGCATTGATCTCCTACATTTTATTTATTTACTCATTTATCAGATGATGGACATTTGTTTCCACCTTTTGGCTATTAAGAATAATGCTGATTCCAAAGACGGAGGCAGATTGAAAAAGAAAAGAAAAAAAAGAATAATGCTGCTATGAACATTAATGTGCAAGATTTATGTGGACACGTTTTCATTTCTCTTGAGTACATACCTAGAGTGGAATTACTGGGTTATATGGTAATTCTAGAGATATTTAGTCTTTTAAAGAACTGTTATCCTGTTTTCCAAAATGCTGCACCATTTTACATTCTCACCAGCAGTATATGAGGGTTCCAATGTCTCCACATTCTCCCCAACACTTGTTATTACATCCCTACTTGATTATAGTCATCTTAGGTGGTGTGAAGTGACATCTCACTGTGGTTTATTTGTATTTCCACAACAGTGAATAATATTGAGCATCTTTTCATATGCTTATTGGCCATTAGTATATCTTCTTTTCAGCCTGTAGCTCCCAGCATTAGACCTCCACACTACAAGCAAGCTAGAGTGGGTGATCAAAGATCCCAGTAACCTAGGCCATGCTGTGTCTACGGTTAGAGCCTCTACCCTAAGAGAGGAACTGGATGGAGAAAGGGAGCCTTCTAAGCTGCACTCAGGGGAATTTAGCTCAGCAACCTGGAGCTAGAGGGGATGAGAAAAGCTGGTGGCCTGCCCTCCCTGTAAGATATAGTATCCCTTGACTGCGAACTGAGTGGAGAGCGAGCCCCATCTTGGTGACACACATCCAAAGCGGAGCTTCCATCATGCTGAGCTAGAAAACAGGAGGGAAAAGTGGGCCATGGCTCAAGTGACACACATACCATCATTACTGAGGTTTAGTAAATTTTCTTGAATAACTATTTCTTCCTTTAAGAAGAAACTGTGTGCCCTCAAGACAATTTCCAGAGATATCAAATGTTTTGTTTTTTAAAAAAATAATTTTCACAAGTTGTGATTGTTTCACTGGGGAATGGTCTCCAACATGTCCTCCTCTTTTTTTCCAGAAGTGCACCTGTCACTTGATTATATTTTTAATGTAACTAGTTAAGGGGAAGGGAGGGTCTCAGGGGTTAAGCTGAATGGATGTAAGTCCAAAGTCTCACAGATACCAGTGTATAACTT
>NW_012138080.1:983280-983617 GCF_000956105.1 Propithecus coquereli
CCCTCAACAAAGAATTACCCAGAACAAAATAGCAAATGTGTCTAGGTTGAGAAACCCTGCTCTATAGGGGTGTGCATTAAGACTCTTCAGCAGTCAGACTTAATTACCAGCCTTACTTGCTCCAAGCATCAGACTCGGCTATCCCTACTTGGTGTATATGTCAGCTAGGACTGGATACAATGTCCTGTGCTAACAGAAAATTTTAAAATCTCAATGGCTTAATACAAAAAATGATATTTGTTGTTCATGCTACATTGCAACACAGGTTGAAATGCTCATCACACAGGGACCCTGACTGATGACTCCACAACCACTGCAGCAAAGGGCAGGGAAGGAC
>NW_012138080.1:986062-988924 GCF_000956105.1 Propithecus coquereli
AGCAGAAACATTGTTCGAATCCTGGTTTAAATAAACCAATTGTTCAAGAATATGCAGTGGCCTGACACAAGAAAGATTTCGGGATTGGCGAAGTATTGATAATGTCACAAACATTCAAGATTAGGAACAATGGAGGGAAAATCAATATATTTATAATAGTATATAGCATGTTAAAATGTAAGTTCTTGGGAAACTTTTAGTTAGAGATGACCATAGTGAATGGTTCTCAACCGAGAGAAATTTTAACCCCCAGGGAACATTTGGCACTATCTGGATTTATTTTTGGTTGTTATAAGGGAGGAGAGGACGTTAATAATATCTAGTGGATAGATGTTAGCAATGCTGCTAAACACCCTACAATACATGAACAGGCCATCACAACAAAGAATGGTTCAGCCCAAATTGTCAACAGTACCAAGGTTAAGAAACCCTCAATAGGCAATCAAATGTAAACACCAAGATGGTAGAGACCAGGATTGGTTTATCTGCTCTGAGTGTGGCACAGCTCCTGGCACATGGTAAGTGTGAAAATATTTGATAATCCCTTTTATATTGTATAAGCCTCCAGATTCTTAAAACATTGGAGTGGAGGGCAAAAAGAGAAATATTGTTTTGGGGGGGCTGGGGCTCAGAGACAGATCTTAGAAGGATTTATAAATGTATGTTATTAGCATATAGGTGTAATAGAAACCTTGGGAGTGAATGAGAACTTCTCTAGAAGTGGTTCTCAAACCTCATTGTGGATCAAAATCATTTAAGCAGGTCTGGAAAAAAATGCAGATTCTTGGTCTAACTCCAATGATTCTGATTTAAATGTTTGGGAGAGGAGTCTGTGCTAAATATCACATTTTTTTAACTCCCCATATTATTTTAATGTGCAGACATACTAAAATAGTGTGGAAATTTAAGATTTCCTTCTTTTTTCTGAACACAGATGATCTGTATTCATTATGATGGGTTCATTCATAAGATACTGCATTCAGTGTAGTAGCTCAGGCAGTTGGCTGTAGTTTTAACAATTTTTTAGGTTTGCTAAAGCAAACAGGAACCCACCGTTGGCCTCATTTGGTGAAATAAAAGGCCAGAAAGTCCTTGGCAGAACATAGAGGAAAGAATTTAAAGACTGGGAGATAAGAAAGTAGATTAAATGGATCACGTGTCTCACCCCTATATCCTGCCAGAGCCCTAAAGACTTCTACTCCCTTGCCAATAAAAATAGAGCGAAAAGGGAAATACCCAAATCTTTAAAAGTGCTCTGCTGGCTCTTCTTTCTGGGCTGGGAATGCTTGTGGAGGAGCTACAATAAAAATTGTATTCCTGATCTCAGTGGGGATGTGAGAAGCCAGCTGAGGCCTGGCCCAGGTGATGACTGTTAACAGTCTGAAGCAAAGTGGGTATTGTTTTAATAGCCAGATGCTACACTCAGGGATCAGGGAATGGCTTCAGTAGCAGAACTATCTGGCTGTGGTTAATTAATCATGGGGTCCCCAGGAATGAAATAGACAGACAGCCAATTAAGGTGTGTCTTGATTTATTTAACCAAAGCTATTTTAGGTCTGGTGAACAGAGGCCTCATTGGAGCCAATGTGCTAGAGAATTTTGGGTTCACAGACCCAGCATCACCCAATGAAGGAGAGGCTAGTACCTATGAGGAAAGGGCCTGCTGTCACACTACACAGGCAAACTGTGAACCTTCTGCCTTGTCTTTCCTAATGGGGCTGGCAGTCGTTAACCTGAATACTTGTGCATTGAGGAAAGGGAAACACTTAAACTCGGGAAATATTGGATATTGGCTCAAAGTTATCACTGATTCCTGGGGACCTATAATTCCACTGTAGTCAGCCGGTCAGAGTTGGAGATCATTATGGAACTCAGGTGATAAATGGAGTTCTGACATGAGTTTATTTCACAGTAGGCCCAGTAGGACCCTCCAAAATATCCTGGGGTCATATTTCAGTCCTGAGTGAATTGCTGAAATGGATATTTTAGGCAACTGTGAATCCCCCCACAGTTTCCCTGATTTATAAAGTAAGGTCTGTTATTTTGGGAAGGTCCAAGTGGAGGTCATTTTGCATTCTCCTTGGCTGCCAAAATAGACAATGAACAGGGGCACTACAACCCTGGAAATTGCTATCTGAAAGGGGCAGATTTGGTGATTCATTTAATGGGCTGGCTTGGCTTTTGCAATCCGATAGGTCTTGAAGAATGACAGTGAATTATTGGAAACAAAATCAATTGAGGATCTAGTTGTGGTGACTATTGAAGTTATTTTCTTCTTACTAGAATAAATTAACATATATTTTGGTACAGTTCTTGATCTTACAAAAACATTTTTTTTCCATTTTGGTTTGTAGGTATCACCAGAAGTTTGCTGTCTTTGATAAAGGAACCTCTAAACCTTTACTGTCATGCCTCAGGGTTACGTCAGCTCTCTGGCTCTAGTCTATAGTCTACTTTGCTGGGTCTTTGACCACATTACCATTTACTTTGATCCATAACCCACAAAGCATCATGTTAATAGGACAAGATCTGAAAGTAAAAACAAACCTGGATGACTTCATAAGTCATATATGTGACTATGAAATTCTGTAAAAATAAAGGATTCGATGTGACGGTAATGGGTCTGGTGTTTGAGGATCTGTGGCCTACCAGGCTACTCCTTTCAAAAAGGTATCTAAATTTTATTTTATTTTATTTATTTATTTTTTTATTTCAGCATATTATGGGGGTACAGATGATTAGGTTACGTATGATGCCCTTGCCCCCCTCCCCCCCAAGTCCGAGCTTCAAGTATGTCCATCCCTGGGATGGTACACATTGCATTCTTCGTGTATGCATATACCCGTCCCCTCACCCCCCCCC
>NW_012138080.1:988994-991386 GCF_000956105.1 Propithecus coquereli
GTTCATGCTACATTGCAACACAGGTTGAAATGCTCATCACACAGGGACCCTGACTGATGACTCCACAACCACTGCAGCAAAGGGCAGGGAAGGACAAATCAAGTACTGGGCCTTAAAGACTTCTACGTTGAAGTGAAACATGTAATCTCTGCTTACATTTCATTGGCCAAAGCAAGCAATGTAGCCACTGCTTTCATCAAGGAAGTAGAAAACTATTAATATATATCCACTATGTGCTAAGAAGAACCAGGATATTTGGGTAACAGCTTTAATGACTATCACAGAGTAAATATCCTTTTGATTATTCCTTTTAGATTGTGTAAGTCTTGATTGGGAGGAAGGAGAAAAGAGAAAAATGCTTTATTCTTTTTTCATAATATGTTATTTAAGGTCTATTCTAGGTAATTATTTGGAAAAAAAAACTATAAGTGATCACATTTGTACTGAGCTTGTAGAGCAGCGCATTAAGGTCACATTTTGAGACACACACACACACACACACACACACACACACACACACACACTGCAGTAGGGACAGAACAATAGTGATCAATTCTACCTCATAGGGGTCAGAAAAGATTTTATAAGTGAATTGCTCTTAGCTCAGTCCTAAAACAGGTTAAGTGTTCACCAGGTGAAACAAATTTTGCACAAAGAAGCTGAATATAACTTTAAACATTAAACATTAAACATTAAAACTTTAAACATAACTATAAACTTTAAACATTAAACAGTTTGGAATGTTGGGGGAAACTGCCATTAGGTGCTTACAGGTAAGGGACAAGGAATAGCAAGATGTGAGGATAAGCAGGGAGGAAAGAAACACTCAGAGGGAGCTTTATATGGTGACCGTAGGCATTGGGGCTTTATCCCACCAGCAATGCAGAGCTATTAAAGGGTTTTTTATCTGGGAACAGATCTCATAGATTTAACTTCTAGAAAAATTTGTCAGATAATTCTGCGGAGGGTGAATTAGAAGGGGAAAGACAAGAGGCAATAAGAACAATTAGAAGATGATTCCCACATTCCGAAGAAAATGATGCAAAAGTTAAGACATTAAGAATGACATTAAGGAGGTAGATCCTTCCTTCTCAGCCCTCTTCTGTTCCCTCATTTTCATATGACTATAACAGTTAGGGTGACTCAGTGATCACTACTAAACTCTATTCTCTGTCTATCCTCTCTCTTTAGTGATTCCATCCAGTCTATGGATATTAAATGTCAGCCATATGCTGAGGATTTCCTAATTTATCTTCCTAGCCACAACCTTCAGACTTTCATACCTCACTACTACATGATATATCCACTTTGGATGTCTAATGGTCATCTCAAATTGTTTGTGTCAAAAATGAACCTCTAGAAAATGACCATTTTATAACTCCTAAAGAAATAATTGACTTAGGCAATAAGTATCAGCATATGTTTAAACCATTAGACAAAAGGGTATGGTGAAATAGATATTCACAAGATGCAAAACTATTAACTTTATAATGGTGTAATCAAGACATGACACCTCTATAACTAAAAACGAGAAACCCATATATCATGTGTCAACTGATGTGCTACAATGTGAAGTATAGCACCAAAAAGGTTTGACCTGAATCTAATCAAGCTTTTGAATATACTAGCTTACAAGAAAAACAGGGATAGAGGAACAAGTTAAATGACATCAGGAGGAAACAATCAGCCAAATCCTGAATGTCAAGTATACAGTTGGACAACTGACCCAATTTTTTTATCCAGTCAATGGCATGAGGGGAAAAAAAAAGACAGGAGGGGAAAGGACTATTCTAATTTAAAAGAGACTTAAGAAACATAACATTCAAGAGCAATATGAAACTATAATAGCTTAGACCATTTTCTCTTATCACAGAATACCGCAGACTAATTTATAAAGAAAAAAACTTATTTCTCATAGCTATGGAGGGTGGGAAGTCCAAGAGCATGACGCCTGCATTTGGCAAGGGTCATCTCATGGTGGAAGGATGGAAGGCAAAAACAAGCATGTAAGACAGAGAGAAAAATGGAGCTGAACTTAGACTTTCATCAGGAGCCCACTCCCTTGATAACAGCATTCCTGTGATAACAGCGTCATTAATCCATCCATGAGGGTTCTGTCTTTTAGAGGTCCCACCTCCCAATACCATTATGTTGGCAATCAAATTTCAACAAAAATGTTGAAGGAGACATTCAAACTGTAGCAGAAACATTGTTCGAATCCTGGTTTAAATAAACCAATTGTTCAAGAATATGCAGTGGCCTGACACAAGAAAGATTTCGGGATTGGCGAAGTATTGATAATGTCACAAACATTCAAGATTAGGAACAATGGAGGGAAAATCAATATATTTATAATAGTATATAGCATGTTAAAATGTAAGTTCTTGGGAAA
>NW_012138080.1:995465-997729 GCF_000956105.1 Propithecus coquereli
TCTGCTATTTCCTTCCTCAATGTTTCATAATTCTCCCTGTAGAGGTCTTTTACCTCCTTAGTTAAATATATTCCTAGGTACTTTATTTTCTTTGTTGCTATTGTGAAGGGAACTAAATTTTAAATGCAACATATGTGTATGTCTTACTCTGACCATTAACAAGATGATCCAAATTTTGTCCATTTATAATTTGGGACCACGATGAAAGAAAGCTTAGCACCTGGTTCTAGGTTTCAGGGCAGGTAACTCTGTCAATTGGTCCTCATGACCTGGAAGCTCTGATGGTACTTGAACTTTCTGTAGCAGACCTAGACACTGAATGGAGACTTGTTAATTCCAGGTAGGAGATACACACAGAAGGACCCTCAAGTTTGGACAAAGGCCATGCCATCTTCAGTAGCTAACATTCTGTGAGAAAATTCCTGACTTTATACTACCTCTGGAGGAGACTGTTTACCATGGGGTTCCATTTGGGAATGAACTGGGCACTGCCCAATCAACCCAGCCATAAAGATTGTGGTGCCCTGTAACATTTAATACCCGCACAGGTCCTACATTCCTGTGCCTTCTCCAAACTGCCACACTGGCTTCAACTCACATCCATAGCCTAAAGATACTTTCATATGAGCAATTGACTGAGGATATAAAGCCTTAAGCCTGATTTAAGGATGGCTCCACACAAAATGGCCATACCAGATGGAAGAACACTGCTGGCTCCAGGAAAATGGAGAATAGAATATTAATAGTAGGCAGAACTTGTGCTTTACTTTTCATGGGAGAAGATCTAGCCTGAGGTCAGGACCTATTACTGATGTATGAGCAGGGGCTAATGGTATGGGTTATCTAGAAAGAACAAGATCGAAGGATTAGTAAAAAGCAAGCGTATGAATAGGTGTGTGTAAGGGGTAGATTTCTTAAAACAGTCCTAGAGCCTGAAAATGTCCCTCAAGCAAATACTCAACAGAAGGCCACCAATGGAGATGAGGCCCCCTTTATACAATCAAGTGGACATGGTGATCTCTGGGTTCAGTGTTTGATCAATGATCTCATCAACAGAGTGGTGTTGGGGTAGGAGATCTGAGGAGGGCATTTAGAAGGGAGAAAATGGAAAATGAAACAGGACATTGCAAAAGACAGACAACATGTAGAATTTTTGCCAAATGACTCTGAAAACCCAGAAGCAGACAGGGATGATGGATGTGTAACTGCAACATGAGCAAGTATAAGTTTTTCTTCTGAATGTAAGAACGGAAAAGCAGAATAGATCCATATTTTGGAGTTTACAGGTAGCTGTAACCCGTAGCACAGCCTGAAGGAGGAGTTGATTAGCGAGTAGGGGAGCTGTTGCTCTGTCTGAGAAAATACTCTGTTTTCCAACATTGGTTACTTTTCAAAAAAATTTGCAAAAGTAATAGTTGCTCACATGAAAGTTGTCAATATTATGATGCAAAGATGTGAGGACGCAGTGAGAAAGCAGGACTGTGACTCAGGTTACAAAGGTATTTTGAGTTTGGTCACCTTTGTTCACTAGCAACCACTGCACAGGTGTTGGCTACAAAGCTCATTGTTCTGTTATCTGAAACTAGCTGTGCCTGGGGGAGGTGGAACAAGTCAGGATCTAAGACATTGAGTGTTCTGGCCACAGAATGGTCCAGTGATACACCATAGGCTCTATGCCAAATAGGCAAAGAAGTCATTGGTGACAGACTAAAAAAAAAGGCTTAAAAGATTAGAGGAGTACATGGGTCAAAGTGGTATACTCTTGCAACTCATTTCTGCTCTGCCCATTAGTATTTACTTGACTAGTCTTACAATTGCTCCTTTACATGTCTTTGCCCTGTTGCTCACTGGAAATTCCTGCTCCCACCTGCCAGTTCGTACACTGCAACTTTTTCATAATCTCGCTCAAAATTCACCTCTAAAAGGCAGATATTTTTAATCACCCTAATTATGCCTGAATTTTAATCTACACTTAATCTATATCCTTAATCTCATACTATGTGAAGACTCTGCATTATAATAATTTGACTTGTTGATGTACCCGTGAAACTATGTGTTTACTGGTTTAGTTTCACGTACATTTGTTCTGCTTCCCTCCCCAAACTGGAAAATTGCTAGCAAGTGCTCTGACGTGGTGCATTTACCAATGTGCATGCTGATACAAAAGAGATGTTAAAAATGTTTGGTTTGGTTTGAATCATGTGAATAGGTTCTGTATTGCCGAATCCAAGATTTTACTGATAAATTTAAATTTTGTATTTTTA
>NW_012138080.1:999364-1004335 GCF_000956105.1 Propithecus coquereli
TGAGAGCTTTTCTTCACTGTACAAAACGTGACTAGGTTCTTTTACCCAATGCCCTATCTCTACCAGCCAAGAAATTGCCATTAACATTTCTCAGGTTCCACAAGGAAACTACCACTTCCAGAAAGGAAAGGATAGTTATGTTGAGCCTATTTAATTTATGTTTAATCCATCTCTACCAGGTCCATCACTGTATGAAAAATAAGACTTAAAATTCATAATCTTAAAACAGCTTATTTAGGATTATCACTGGAGATATAATAACATAGGCATTTAGCAAAAATAGTTCTCTAACTAGTATCCTAACTGATCCCTGCTTCCACCCTTGCTATTACCAATATAGAAGCCTCTAAGATCTTTTATATATATACATATATGTATGTATCTTTTTTAAATCATATTATGTCACCGTACTGCTCAAATCTCTCCAATAGCTTCCCATTTCAATCAAGTAAAAGCCAAATTTTTCATAATAGTTTACAGGGTGTACAGGATCTCTCTGGCCACCTCTTTTTCCTCTCTGAACTTATATCCTAGTATTCTTGCTCATTGTTCTGGCCACAATGACCTCCTTGCTATTCCTTGAACACATCAAGCATGTTCCTATAATATATCCACTCCATACTGGTTATTCTCTCTGCCTGGAATGTTTGTCTCCTAGATGGCTTCTCCCTCTCTCCCCTTCTTCAGGTCCTTGTGTAAATGTCATCTTTTCAATTTTATTTAAAGTTGCAGCCCACCACCACCACATCTCCTACCCACTAGCCTGCTTTATTTTTCCCCTTAGACTTATTATCTTCTACCAACTATAAATTTAAATTGTTTATTTTGCTTATTGTCTGTCTCTACCCTCAATAGTGTGTATAAATTTCATGGAATAGTATATTTTTTCTGCTTTATTTCCTACTATGTCTGTAACACTTACTCTAGTCCCTTGAACATAGTAGAAGCTCAAATAAATATTTGTTGGACTGCTATAAATTTTGCCTTAATTTCATCAGTTTTCAGTACCATTAGAATCACAGAATTACACAGATAAATAAATGAGCTACACAATACTGAGTATCACATTTTCCCATAAGTTGTAATATATTGGAACCTTGGACATATTTGAGGAACATATTCATTAGAATGGATTACACAAGCACCTCTGACCCTGACGTGATGGGAGAAAGTCAGATCATACTCACACTGCCCCAAACTGCAGTTGAACTGGAAAATTTTCCAGCTATAAGATAACTTCCTCCAGATACAGACAATTGTGAATTTTAAAAATCTAAATTAGTGTGATAGATCAGGTGGGTCTAATGATTACTAACTTAACCTAGACCTTCACTCATGGGAGAGAACGCTGTATGAAGGTGACCATTGTTGAGGACTTCATCACTTGCAGGCTTTAGACATTCCCTATTTCGACCTTTCTTGGATCACAGGTCATGAGTTGGAGTAAAAGGCATTCATTAGTCAGATATAAATAGTCATGAAATAATCTTAGGGAATACTGGCAACTGAGCCTACTGTACTAATCTGTAAAGTACTAACCGTATTACTTGATAAGTTATACAATACTTGACAGTCTGCCATTGCTTCATGGACTTACAAAGAGGTCCTGGCCTTTCTCACTGCTATTTACACCAGATGCCAGAATCCAATGAAGCCCATAACTTTACGTGGGCCTTATACAGAGCGATGGGAGATGAAAAGGATGTTTGGCCACATCAGCCAAACCAAACTTGGTGATCAGTGGGTGAGAGAGGTCAAAGCCCTCTCTGGTGTAGAATTATGTCTGATTCCTCTGTGTCTTTAGCACCACTTACTCGTTTTTTTCAACACTTTATTTTTTTGCTTGAAATATTTATTGAGAACCCACTGTATAAGGCACTTCTGGAGCTAACGTAGTGAACAAGAACCAATATAATCCTTCCAGGATGGAGCTTACATCTAACTGAAGAGGCAGATATATTACAATCGTGGTATCTATCATAAAGGAGACGTAGAAATTGATGAGGAAGCATATAACCTAGACCTGTCCTAGTCTGAGGTGTAAGATATAAAGTCTGTTAGAAAGTGACTGAGGTCTTAAAAATGGATAGGAATTAGCTAGACAAAAAAGAGAAAGATAACCATATGGTGGGGGTGATGCTGGCCTGAGGTAGAAAGGCGAAGAGTATATTCAAGAAACCAGAGTACAAAGAATAGGAATGTGCAGAGAAATATGATGACTCTAATATGTAAGGTAGTTTCCAGTGTTAGGAACCATTGAAGTCAATGAGTCAATGAATCAATGTAAACAATTTTTACTAAGGGTATATGAAGAGCTTGTGAGACCTTAAGCAGAGGAATGACATGATTAGATCCTGGTTTTTAGGGGGAAAAATCATTTACTATAGTATATAATATTCCTTGGTATATAAAATCTCAGTGGCTGTGGTGTTGATATGAAAGGCTCAAGAATCAGTTAAGAGGCCAATTACATAACTACTTTTACTAACTTCTAACTAGGCCGTTGGATGTCTCTAGTGATATTTGGAAATGAACTTTCCTAGGGCTGTAAATTGTGTTTTTCATACATTAGAGCAGAAGGAGAAAGATCAATTGAGAGCAACCTGAGTAAGCTATGATGACACTTGGACTGGGATAGAGTAATAAATATGGGAAGAGTAGAAGAATTCAGAAAACAGAATCAATAAGGATTGCTGATTAACTGGCTATGCATTAAGATGGGCATAATTGGAAGCATAGTTGAGTTATTTACCACACTGATGAACACCAGAGAGAGAACTGATTTGGGATGGAAATTGTGAATTCACTATTGAACATATTGAGATTGAGATGCCTGTAAGACATCCAAGTGATATGTAAAATGAACTACAGACAGAAACGGAAGTATTGATAGTTTGCAGATAGGTGGTAGTTGAAGCCTGCAGACTAGATTGGACTCCATTAGAGAATGGAGTCTAGACAATATGAGTGAGAAAAGAAGAGGTTGCCTTGAGGAACTCAAACATTTCAAGGTTGGGTAGAGGAAAAAGGGCTGGCAAAAGATATTAAAAATAAGTTATTAGAGACATAGGATGCAAACCAGTTAGCATGAGCCCACATGTTTATGGAATGAATGAATGAATAAAGAATGCTGAAGAGATAGTGCTGTATTCTTCCCTTATCGGTGGAACACAAAGTGTTTCTAGCAGTAGACCTGGGTATCACAGATGGTATAGAAGTATCTATGCCTGCTGGGAACATCCATCCTTGGCTGCTGAAAGCAGAAGTCCACTACCCTCAGCCCAAGATACATGTATGCCCTCATTGCCTTCATGCTTCGTCTTGGGTCTGGGTGGTCCATGCTGATTTTTTATCCAGAAGGTAGACATTGTTGGTGACAAACTCGCCTTAGTTTGCATATGATTATCACCACCTAAGTCAGGCTGCATACTTTAGGCATTCTAGCCAGCTTATCAAGAAGGGACATGGGTCATCGGAAATGACATCATAGGCCAGGTACTATGCTGACAAGGCTTGGAAACCAACCTTCATTTCCTACCTTAGACATTATATGTTCTCTACTCATGAGTGGAGGTTGAAGGAGTACAGAGGGGTTAAAAAAAAAAAAAAGAAATAGTAATATATCTAAAGCACTTAGAGGTGAATACCTATAACAGCGTTCTCAACTTTTACTGTGTACACAAACTACCTGGGGATCTTGTTAAGATGAAGATTATGATTCAGGGCCGGGCGTGGTGGCTCACGCCTGTAATCCTAGCACTCTGGGAGGCCGAGGTGGGTGGATTGTTTGAGCTCAGGAGTTCGAGACCAGCCTGAGCAAGAGCAAGACCCCGTCTCTACTAAAAATAGAGAGAAATTAATTGGACAACTAAAAATATATAGAAAAAATTAGCCGGGCATGGTGGTGCATGCCTGTAGTCCCAGCTACTCGGGAGGCGGAGGCAGAAGGATTGCCTAAGCCCAGGAGTCTGAGGTTGCTGTGAGCTAGGCTAACGCCATGGCACTCACTCTAGCCAGGGCAACAGAGTGAGACTCTGTCTCAAAAAAAAAAAAAAAAATTTTTGATTAGTTCCATTGGTTAAGTTGCCTGGGATTCTATATTTTCAACAAGCTCCCCGGGTGATGCAAATGATTCAGCTCTAAGGACCATACTTTTTAGTATCTAGAATTTAGATTATATTTGAAGGCTGGAGAGCAGGAGAATAAAATAGCCATCTAAGCAGCTAGCTCAGAGACTGATCAAGAGTGAGATAATATGCTACGGAAGTCCTGACCTGACTTCCAGGTTCAGAAACAAGTCCTCCAACAAAGGGTATGGATGGCTGTGACCAATTAATGTATATTGAACTTGGTTACTTACTGGCCTCCTCCATTGTGAACCTCATGGTCCTTAGATGTCTTTTAATTTTGTGGATCCCCAAACACACTTATTCCAGGACAGTTTGAAGCATAATACATTTGTAAACACAGATCAGCAGACTCTTAGCTGTGATTTTGCTTTGGAATATAAAGAACATTCCTGGTGCTAAAGGCAATAAAGAAATATGTATAATAAGGAAATTAAATCTACTTAATTTTTGAGAGTTTAATTTTATAAGGTATACATCATAATGAATAATTATTCTTTTTGTGTGTGCAAGGGAGTCTAGAAACATTATATTTGGATCAGCATTTAAATTTTAAAGTAAAATACAAACTCTACACCTATACAGATTTTGCTTTCTGTAAAACATGTTCAAAGTAAAAGAAGAAGTTGAAAAAATATGACATAAAGAGCAGAAGAGAAATAAGAACTAGAGAATATATAATATAAAGAGAAGCAGATAAGGAAAATTAAAAGAAGGATTTTTACAGGGGAAAAACAATTTCATTTTATAATGTGCAGAGAAATATGATGACTCTAATATGTAAGGTAGTTTCCAGTGTTAGGAACCATTGAAGTCAATGAGTCAATGAATCAATGTAAACAAT
>NW_012138080.1:1004385-1004930 GCF_000956105.1 Propithecus coquereli
TCTGAGCATTACATTTTAAAAGACTTATTTAATGGTAACACATATAGATCTAAAAATAATCTGGAATTTAAGAAAGTGGCCCATTTTAACCAGCTCCAAATAAGATTATTTAAGTCTGATCTATAGGAATAATTTTTAAAACTATGTAAAATAATTTGCATGGCCACTTATAGATTGTAGATGGATTACTCATTTTTACTGGGTTGTACAGAGGGAACTCTGCACTAAGGGGAAGATAAGGACAAGATAGATGTTCTTCTGATTCCTTTCAGCTTTAGGTCTATGAATAAGTGAGAAAAAACACCAGGCTAGGAATCATGAGACCCAGGTTAAGCCATGATCTTCCTTCCAAATGTAAATAGATAGATAGATAACTAGATGAAAAATATTTGGGGCACATGCACTGATTTTTATGACGTGGCTTGGAGGTTATTATGAATTTTTTTATCATAGCAAATTTTAAAATGAGATTAACAAAGCACTATAAATATAGATCACTGACCAAAGCTTAGAAACATTTTCATTATTTGGCTTCTATTAAAATT
>NW_012138080.1:1008615-1011010 GCF_000956105.1 Propithecus coquereli
TAAGAACTAGAGAATATATAATATAAAGAGAAGCAGATAAGGAAAATTAAAAGAAGGATTTTTACAGGGGAAAAACAATTTCATTTTATTGTGAAAACTTAAATGAATAAAAGAAGGCTTTGAATGTGAAGATGATTAAAAAGACAAAATCATTAGCTAAAGATATTTACAAGTTTAGACTCTTTCATTCTGATTGTAATTTTAATTAGCTGGACACTGAGGGGGAAGAAAATGAAAGCCTACATCATCTACTTACTCTTTAAATTGCATTCCACCTTAATTTTCTGCTCTTCAGTTCTTAATTTTCTCTATTTTTGTTCTAAGTAATCCAGTTATCAGGCTAACATGATTTTCCCTCAGCCAGGTTTAGCATTCAGTATTTGCGTCTGTGAACAGAAAAAGTTCACCCCATTGCTTTAGTTTTTATTCTTTCAATAGCAAAAACTCTCTACAGGTAACTTTTTTCAGTCCTTTGTCTATACAGCAGGGTGCTTTGTATACCCATGACAGTTAGATGACTAATAACAAAGGCTCCTATTTTTAAAATAATTATGCTCTATTTACACAGTTTTCCACAAAATTTACTCATAAAATTCAGAAGGCAATAAAGCTTTAAAAAGCTGTAGTCTGACTGTTCATTAAAACCATTTTTTTCTGTGTGTGAGCAAGTTGCTTGTTTCTGTGTGTGATAAAATAGAAGGCAAAAATTCAGTATTAATCAAGTCCAGAATTTGTGTGTATATGAATACAATTTCAAAAAATTATATTGATATAAAACAAAACATCTGTTTATGGTAACCTACTTTTAAAAGGTTTTATCTTCAGGAAATTATCTGGCCTTTTAATAGGCTCTTTATTTTGCATTTGTTAAAGAAAAAAAAATTAGCATAGCTAACCATATATTATGCAGCCCTCAGTTTGTCCTGTCTTCCAAAAGAAATTCACTCAAATAATGTGAAGCAACAATGTTGAAGCATCTTGAGGTCTGAGGATGAAAGGCACTATTTAAGTGGTGACAATTATTATTCTGCCATGGATAAAGAGTTACAATTGGCTTTTAAAATTATTGTGGACAATTGCATTTTGCTGCCCCATAAATCAGAAGCAATTAGAGTATGGAGTTCTCAGCACATGAACTATGCACTCAAATTGGAACAACGTATATACAGTAGTGGGGAGTATAAAAGGAATTATCCTAGTTATTAAACACCCCAAATATAGCATTGCCTGCCAATCATAGCCATCCAGGGTAGTATAGTTTAAGGAACAGCAAGAAAACTCAGCTGTACATCATTGTCTTCTGTCTAAAATTCCAAATTTATTTGTACTTCTTTAAAGCATTCTTCACCTTAAAATACAGATGTTCTGTGAGATAGATGATCCTTTGAACCTTATCATTGTTGCATTATTTTAAAAAGAATGAATGCCACATACTTTCCAAATACAGAGTTTGGGAAAGGGATGGAATAACAGAAAGGAAATAAAAAGTTGAAAGAAGGAATTAGAGGGGGCTTTCAGGGTGGAAAAATGTGCAGAAAATGAAACACAGGAGCAAAAGAGATCAAGTTCCTGATTTTGCTCGAATGTGATGATCATTAACGTTATAATCATTAGAAAGTGTTAGCAAGGTATGCTATAGAATCCCCTTCTCTGAAACAGTCTTTTAAAATAGTGATACTTGGGTCTTCTCAGCATGGTTTAAGTGTACTACTGCATATAATGTGATTACATTAATTAATTGTTCTACCTAGGATTAATTTCTTTTTAAAATATATCATACCTGAAAGGTCTTCTTCTGTAATGCACTATTGGAATGATTTGTTTATCATTTGGATATACTGTAGCAGCACTGAGATTTTTTTCCAGTATTTCTTGTCTTGCTATTCTTGTCTGTTTTGCCTAACACTCATTGCTCAGTGTCTTCAGACTCTTGCGTCAAAAACACCTAAAGTGCATTCTAAGTATATAGATTCCTGAGGCACCATCCTCCTTTGGGATCAAATAAACCCAATTTGTGAACCTGCAAAGGCCTACTAAGATGAGGGAGGGATCTGTTTTAGGAGTTAGGAAGTCAAACAGAGAGTAGCAAGGCAGGGTATTTTCCAATAAGATGATATTACTGTCACCTGCTGGGCGTCTCCACCAGGTGCATTCCTCAACCTGAGTTGGGGTACACCCTCTGGTGCCCTAGCACCCCCTCCCACCTCTCCTATTCTTAAGCTTACTACTTGGCACTGTATTACGATTGCTTGTTTAGTTGGGTAGCCCCTTCTTGACTCTCATGTCAACATAGGGCCGTGTGTTTCTTGTTTACTCTTAAGTCTCCAGAATCTAGTACAATTTCTGGAACACAGCAAATGCTCAAATGATACTTAAGTAAAAGAATTAATTAATA